>NW_006239181.1:666548-674417 GCF_000226075.1 Solanum tuberosum | reverse complement strand
CATATATATATATATATATATATATATATATATATAAATAAATGAAATTTAAACTTCATAATGTCGTACTTGTACTTCTGACCGACCTCTATATATTTTATATGATATTATCACTTCTTAGAGTGTCGGAACGGTCTTTTGCTGTCTACCTCTTTTGTATCCCGCAATATTGTACTTCCTCTATGTATTTTATATTTCCTCTATATATTTTATATGACACAATTACTACTCAGAGAGTCAAACCGGTCTATTCCTATCTACTTATTTTGAATCCTAAACTATTGTAATTTTTTGGAGTAGTATCTTTTTGTAGTCCCAAAATATGTTAATTTTATTTTGATCCAAGTGAAGAGTCGGTGTTCAACTTCACACACACAAATATTTACATATTTTGGTCCATGTATTTGAATCCTGCCATGAATTTGTGATGTTTGTTAGTTATCTTACAGTTTAAAGTACTAAATTGGAACGAGCTACAGTGCCAATTTCAGGTGCAGGACAAGGCAAATGATGGCCAAGGAAATGAAGTTCACCCAGCTTATCAAATGGTTCAACCAAATAAGCCTCCAGTGAGTGCTACTTATCCTAGCTAATTTGTTGGTGTTGTTAATCCTAAAAACACTATTTGGTGATATAAACTTCATAAAGTCGTACTTGTACTTCTTGCAAAAATACTTCCTCTATATATTTTGTATAACACGATTACTACTCAGAGAGTCAAACCGATCTTTTCCTGTCTACCTATTTTAAATCCTAAAATGTTGTAATCTAAATTTTATGGAGAAGTACCTTTTTTGTAGTCTCAAAATATGTATATTTTATTTCGATTGAAATGAAGAGTTAATGTTCAACTTCACAGAGATAATTACATATTTTGAACCATGTATTTGAATCCCGACATGAATTTTGGAACGTTTGTTAGTTGTCTTGAAGTTTAAAGTACTAAAATAGCACTAGCTACCGTGCCAATTTCAGGTGCAAAAGGAGGCAAATGATGGCCAAGGAAATGAATCTAACCCAGCTTATCAAGTGGTTCAACCTTGTAACATTCCAGTAAGTGCTGTTTATGTCGGTGTTGTTTATGCTAAAAACACTATTTGGTGATTTAAACTTCAGAAAGTTGTACTTTTGCCTCCTGCAAAAATACTTCCTTGATATATTTTTATTTATGTGACATTATGACTATAGAGTTGAACCGATTTTTTCTTGTCTACCTATTTTGAATCCTAAAATATTGTCATCTTAATTTTATAGAGTGTTACCTTTTTTCTAGTGTTTAAATGTATAAAATTGTATTTCGATCTAACTGAGGAGTCATATTCAACTTCACATGGATAATTACATATTTTGATCCATGTAAGTGAATCCTGCCATGAATTTTGGAACATTTATTAATTAACTTACTGTTTAAAGAACTAAAATAACTCTAGCCAAAGTACCAATTTCAGGTAGAAGGGGATGCGAATGGTAGCCAAGGAAATGAATTTCACCCGGCTTGTCAAATGGTTCAGCCTCATAAAATTCCAGTAAGTAGTGAACTACCTTGTAAACCTTCATCGAATTAACAGTAACAAACTATTTAGGCGAATTTGGTGGTTTCTTTTCTTCATCCCCCGAAAAATAAGTTGAACACTTGCTGAGAACTAACAAAACTTAATTTTTTGATGTTATTTATGTAGGCTTCTTTCATCAGTAACCAAGCAATTCCAGCGCCCCTGACTAATTTATCTCCTGAAGCGCAGTTCAACATTGATGATTTTTTAATGGAAGAGGCAGATGATGTGCAAGGAAATAAATTTCACCTGGCTAATCAAATGGTTCAGCCTCATAACATTCCAGTGAGTGATTGTGACTTTCAACACTGCATGTTTAAAATACCTTGCAAACTTTATCTAAATCCAAATAACACTAGCATATTGTTTATCCTGGGTAATTTGTAGTGTTGTTTATTCTAAAAAATAATGAGGTACAACATCTGCTCTTATCAATATAAAACATCTGATATGTGGGCCATTGGTCCACATGATATTAACATTTTTTTCAGGGGGGAGACTCGCTAAGGTAGCTTGCTGCTACCTGGGCCTTCACACACTGCCTAGGCGTTGCACGTCAGGCTTGCCCTCCCTTCCCCCCCTCCCCCACCCACACACACACACAAACGCCCGCCCACACACATATATATATATATATAAAAAGAAATTTAAACTTCAATAAGTCGTACTTGTGATGACATCTCCAAAAATCTTTTCTTTCTCCATTTCTCTCCATCCTTCTTATTTTTTTCTGCCCTAGAAACACATTATTCATCATTTTGGTACCTGCCATCATTACTACCTAAGAGAGTCAAAACTATCTATTGCGGTCTACCTCTTTCGTGTCCTGAAATATTGTAATTTAAGTTTTATGGGGTAGTAACTTTTAAATAGTCTCACAATATGTAAATTTTGTTTCAATTTAATTTAGAAGTCAATGTTCAACTTCACACATGTAATTACATATTTTGATCCTTGTATTTGAATCCTGTCATGAATTTGGAACGTCTACTAATTATCTTATAGTTTAAAGTACTAAAATAGCACTAGCAGCAGCAGCTGTACCAATTTCAGGTGCGAGGTGAGGAAAATGATTGCCAAGGCAATGAATTTGACCCAGCTTATAATGTTCATCCTAATAACATTTCGGTGAGTTATAATGACTTTCAGAACTACATGTGCAAAACCTTCATCACTATTGACAGTAGCGTGCTGTTTATCTAGGCTATTTTTTGGTATTGTTCATCTTAAAAAAACTATGAGGTGATTTAAACTTCATAAAGCCGTACTTGTACTTCCTGCAAAATGCTTCCTCTATATATTTTATATGACTCTATTACTAAGAGTGTCAAACTGATTTTTTCCTCTGTACCTATTTTGAATCCTAAACTGTTGTAATTTTAATTTCTTGGAGTACTACCTTTTTTGTTGTCTCAAAATATGTATATTTGTTTCAATCTAAATGAATAGTCAATGTCCAACTTCACACAGATAGTTGCATAATTTGATCCATGTATTTGAATCTTGACATGAATTATGGAACTTTTGCTAGTTATCTTATGGTTTAAAGTAGTAATATAGCACTAGCTACAATGCCAATTTCAGGTGCAGGCGGAGGCAAATGATGGCCAAGGAAATGAATTTCACCCAACTTATCAAATGGGTCAACCTAATAACATCCCAGTAAGTGAAACTACCTTGTAAACCTTCATCCAAATTAACAAAAACGAACTGTTTAGGCGGATTTGGTGGTTTGCTTATCTTCATCCCCCAAAAAATAAGTTGAACACTTTCTGAGAACTATCACAACCTAATTTTTTGATGTTATTTATGTAGGCTTCTTTCATCAGTGCCCAAGGAATTCCAGCACCTTTCATGCTACCACCTCTGATTAATTTATCCCCTGAACCTGAGTTTGACATAGATGAATTTTTAGTGGACATTGGGGAGGGATTTTAAAGTGGGAGTTAAACTCAGTTACTAGGTATTTAGCCTTTTTAATAGACAAAAAAAAGTGTTATGTTTTAGGACTTACTGCTGAAAGAATGCAGTGTCTGTGTTAAGTGGTGTAAGCACTGCTTTTGTTCAATGTTTAAATAAATAAACACTTCAATGAGAGGTGAATGAAGTCTTGCTTCTGGATACATTGACCCTTATTTCCTTTTTTAAAAAAAATTAAAAAAAAAAAGCAAATTTGGGTGATGGTACATTTTTATTGTAGTAAACAAATAATTTTCTAATTTCTAGATGCTTATATATCTAATCTCATTATTTTTGTTCCCTCATTATTGATATATCAATGGATATTCCAATATAAGAAGAAAAGGTGAGGGAATAACTCTTAAAACGAGTTGTAAATGCATATTGCAGGACAGGTGTCAACAGGTGCTCAAAATTAAGATGCCTCAAAATCTTACTAAATTTTATGCTTCTCAAATTTTCTAAAATTCCTTCATAAAGTTAAAATTCCCACTTATAGCGTTTAAAGTCCATATGCATCTGAGTTTTCTGGTGCGTAAGCGATGACGGTTTAATATTTTTATTTTTGGGAAAATGCAACTTTGAGTAGTCTGTTAATGAGGATATTTTAACTTAATTAAGTCAAGAGTCCATCACAAACATTAGATAGACATATCACCTTCAAATTCAACTTATGAAATTAATCAAAATGACAAATTCTGTATACATTTGCTAGAATTTATATGGTGTATGTTTGAATAAACTTATAAAAAGTAACTTATAAACGCTTTTTAACTATTAAAACTCGGCTGATCCAAACTTACTTATAAACAAAAGGGTGCAATTCCATAAAGGGGAAGTCCAAAAATGGTACCAACTGTATAGGGAGGCATAACTCTTTCCTCTTTTAGATACTTGCTTTGATTCCATTTATTTATAACATGATATGATATTTGTTCCCTTTGACTCTTCCACCAATAATATAACATGCTTTTATAGCAATGGACGAAGGTTTTTGTATAGAGTATTTTTAAAGTTGCAATCTTGGTTGTATTTATGCATATAACTTTAAATTTTTTATCACATTTTAAAATTAACTTTGATACGTGTCGAGACCCTTTTTTTTGTTCTTAAATTTTATTACTTTTTTCTTCAAAAAGTATTTATCTTTAAAAAGTGAGGTGCTTGATCAACTTTTGAAAGAAAATAAGTATTTTTGAAAAATTACAAAAGTTGTTTTTACTCCTAGAAGTTAAAGATGGTATGTTTTTTTTTTTTTTTTTAAAAAAAAAAATACTATGAAAAGAATATACTTAGAAATTTTATTTGTAAAAAAATTTGCCAAATATTAATTGATGCTCAAAAGTGTTTTTAAAATTTATTATTCTAGTTAAACACAAACTATTTCTCCTCAAAAATACTTTTTAAAATAAGCTGAACGTAATATAATTATAGACCGAGGGAATAACTTTTTTTTTCATGGTGGCGTATGCAGTATACATATATGTATGAAATCGGATATTCCATATATATTTTTAGTGCAATTTTTTCTTCTTTTTTATAATACTCCATTTGTAATATGATAAAATAAAGTATATACGCTTAATAGGGAACTCTAAATTGCCGTTATTATATCTATTTCTATACTTGTGATTTGACTAGAAATAAGAATAATGCTAAAGCTTTTGGGGTGTGTCCAATGCCCATTTACTTGACCAAAAAAATAATAGGAATAATATCCAAAAATTGGAATATGATATTTTAATATAGATGGATCATTGTGATACGAAATTTGTGATGGGGGATTAATCTTCAACTTCACTTTTTTCTCCATGTTCCCCCGCCACTTGCAATGTCTCATGTCTCTCTTATGCAAAGTTAATCCCTCACCCAATATAGTCTGTTCGGAGTGATAAAATTAGCTCATGAAAATATGATTCATTCATTTTATTTAAGATTGAATGGATTATTAACTTGCTCATTTATTGATTCAACATATTTTGATCTGTACAATTAAGTTGATGAACTGAAATAATATGTAACTAATGAAAATTTTGTCAAGAAGATTTTTTTATATGTATTTACAAAAATAAATAAAGAAATTAAATCTTAATGAAAATTAATTAATGTATTAGATTATAACCCTCTCGATTCTTCTTTGAACAGGCATAAACACAGGATAATATTTTTCTTATTGCATTTTAAAAGGTACATTTCTTAAAGAAGAGAAGAAAATACGTCATAATTAAATCTTTTATTTATTTTCATACCTCAAGCATTTTTTGTGGCTAATTACTGTTGCAAAGAATTAGTGTTGATTCGTTTGGCACCAACAAACTCCGTGTGATTATATTCTAATTAATCCACTAAAGATGAAAGCTTTACGTGACGCATCACCAAATTAATGCAAATTATATACTCATTTTTAAGTCTTAACCCCACATATACTCCTTTACAAGCCACTATTTCTGGATTTCTTAAAAGGTCGAGTGCACTAATCATTATACAAAAAATTACCTAAATACACATCTTACTTTATCATAATTTCTAAAACTCTCTATCATTTAAAAAAAAAATTCAAAAATCCCTTTTCGGATACATCACTCCCCTCTCGCTGATACATTCTTATCCCCTCTCAGATACGTCACTCCCTTCTCCCCTCTCGCTGAAACATCCCTATCCCCCTCTCAAATACATCCCTCCCACTCGGATGCGTCCCTCCCCTATGTATCCGAATGTCATATCCCCTCTCTGACCGTCCCTCCCCACTCGGTTACATCTCTCCCCTATGTATCTAAATGTCTGCTAATGTATCCTGAAGTTCAAGTGATGTATTCGGAATTCATTAAATTTAAGCGATTTTTATAATTTGAAAGAGGAGTTAATATCTTAAAAGGTCATTGAACTATGCAAAATCATCTAACAAAGTCATTAAAGTTTGTTTTATATCAATAAAATCACTCAACTTACTAGTTTTATCTCCAAAAATCACTCAACTACATTTTTCATTAAACTATATTTGACATGACTAAATAAATTATTTTTTATGCCACCTAATCATCGCAATGAATAAAATTATAAAGTCAATATTTTTATGTCCTGATATTAGTTACATTTTTTCACGTTTGATTCGGATTTGGGAATCGAATTCCATTTTAGCATATGAATTTTATAGAATTTAGGAATCGAATTCCATTTTAGCATATGAATTTATACAATTAGTAAATTTGAATCCTAATTCAAAAAACACTTCAATGCTTTAAAAGATACTTAAAAGCCTCGGTCATGCCTCACTGGAACCAGTTACATGACAACCAAGTTGAACTTTGTTTTTATTTTTTTTAAAAGGATAAATTTGACACACAAGTCACATAAACAGATTTTAGAACATAAAATTAATTAGTATAGAGGATTATAAGCTAACCTAGGTGAAGGCAAAGAGAAGTGAAGCAGGAAAATAGTTCGTTGAAGTTGCAATTCTCCTAAGACCAAAGAACCTAGAAACGCTACTGATTATTTTGCAAAAAGAAAATCAGGCGAAGAAGGAGAAAAAAAGCATAATTACCTGGCATAAAAATAAACAGATTATATAATTTTATTATTTATTTATGAGATTGTGATTACCTGGCATAAAAATAAATATAATTTTATAATTTTGTTGGATTCATGATTGGGATAAAAAGTAATTTAAATTGTCATATCAAATTTATTGTCATGATAAATGTAGTTGAATGGTTTTTTAAGATAAAAACCTTAAGTTGAGTGACTTTATTGATACAAAACAAAGTTCAATGACTTTACTAGATAATTTTCTATAGTTCAATGATCTTTTAAGATATTAACTCTTTGAAAAAGAGTAGGGAAATAATGTAATTAGCTCTTAACACTATGAGATTTATGTAAATTATATCATTATTATATACTCCTTCCGATCCATATGACGTATCATACCGTATTTTTAACTTTTACATTTTGTTCAAAATAAGTAATTTTAATGTAATTAAGAATGTATTAATATTATTTAGTTTTTCAAATTTACGCTTTTTTTTTATAAGTGGGTTTTAACGTAACCAAGAAATGATATTAAATAGGGAAAATTGTACATAATGACAAACTATTAATTCAAATTAAATGGTATAATCACACTTTGATTTAATTGTGTCCTGTAGCAAACTGTTTGCCAACGCCTCTCTCCCTCAAACTCTCGCTCGCCACTCTCCTCTCTTGCTCACTCTCTCTGTGGTCGCCTCTCTCGCTTTATACACAGAAGTGTATAAATTGCGTTTCTGTTTGTATAAAGCGAGAGAAAATTGTATATACACATGCAAATACATATATATTCGTCCTATACACTTATAATTATACAATAAAAATATTC
>NW_006239181.1:657551-665769 GCF_000226075.1 Solanum tuberosum | reverse complement strand
TGTGCTCGCCTCTCTCGCTTTATACACAGAAGTGTATAAATTGCGTTTCTGTTTGTATAAAGCGAGAGAAAATTGTATATACACATGCAAATACATATATATTCGTCCTATACACTTATAATTATACAATAAAAATATTCCCCTGCCCAGTTTTATGCTTGTATAATGTATAGTTTATGTTTGTCAATGATTTATACAAATGAGAGGCTAACAACAATTTATACAAATGGCCTGCCAGCGAAATTATACAATTCTGAAGAGGAGCCAACGAATTATACAATTGCTTCTTTTTGTATATATGTATAGCGAATTATACATATATATGTTTGCTATAGAGCGCAATTATGCAAACTTTGCTATAACATACAAATATGATTTTTTTGTTTGCTATGTGAAAGTTTCTCTATTAAATATGTACTATATAATTAAGAATAATTAGTAAAAACAATTTTTTAATATTTTAGGAGCTAAACTTTTTAATTTTTTGTGTAACATGTTACCTATAAGATAGTAACAAAATAATTGCCAACAATAAATGGAACTATTTTACTAGAAAATAAAAATAGGAAACGTATTATATATAACAAATTAAATTATATCAACAGATCAGTAAAATTCTTTTGTATTGTCTATATAATATATAAAAGTTGAATTCTATAAAATTAATTTGAGTTGAAATAGAAAAACTGTTTTGGGTTTAATTTTTTTACTAGTTGTACTATTTCTCTTCGATCTATAAATAGATCGACATGTTGGGAAACACTTAAACCATCCTAAGCTATAAGATAATAGCTACATTTCTTAGATAGATAGAAACCTCCTTTAGCTTCCTATTCTCATGAGCAAATCTCCAATCATAATTTAAAAATGAAACTCGGTGTATGATCGATCAGTGATGAATTTAGAATTTAGATATCACGGGTTTAGAAATACATATCTAACTCTATTATTTATCTATCTATACAGGTTTGACCTCAAGGCATGCACTGAGTTCTTCCAACTCAAGAACCCATCAATAGGTTTGGTGCTGTGTATTCTATGTTGCACTTTTGTCCCGAATCACCTTATAACTGTAAGTATAAACTATTTCAAAGAGAGGAGGCAAGTATTGGGCGAGCTGTTGTTGACAGAAGATAGAGAGCACGAATAATGGAAGCTGCATGCACCTTAATTCTTTGTGCTCTCTATTCTTCTGTCATCATCCTCAGCCCCTCCCAGATCCTCTCTAGTCTCTACCTTTAATTTATTACTACGTTTATTGTATTTAATTTTCCCCCCATATGTCTTCCTTTATCTTCAAAATCGAAAAATAAAGTTATATTATTTTGTTTAGCGTAACTTAATTCTGACCATGAAATTCAACCTGCTGCTTCCGAGCAAGAAAGGGTTTTAAATTAACTTAATTGTTACTTAATTAAGTCATATGTATTTGAGCTGATAGAGATAGACATCCTTAATTAGGGCGTGTGTGTCTAGTTACGTTAGATTATCAATTACAAACTTCTAGAAAAGTTTTATACTCCCTATTTATTGATACAATCCACATCGATGTAATGAAAGTGAAGAGCCCATGATAATTAATGATAGAAAATTATGAATAGTCCATTCATTTGACAAGTATGTGTAGTCTCACAAAATCTTCCATCTTTGCCTTCAGTGACAGCAAAAAAATGATTTGTAAACTTTATTGTGATCATCCATCATTGGTTGTCCCCGAATTCCATCATCAAGAAGTGTATTCATAGTTTCTTATACTAATTTCTCCTAACGTAAATTTACTTGATGATAGGGGGTTGTTGAGTCCCACATCGGCTTCACTTAAGAATGATAGGTCTATTCATATGGTTGCAGACAATCTACGATCCTTTCATAAATTAGCTTTCTGGGATTGAGTTAAGCCGAAAGTCCATTAACTGTCAACTCTACCCGTTTACTTGGCATACTTGCTCTTTTGTAGAGTTAACAACACATTTGTCCTTGATGATCATAATATTTACGTTACCTCCGTTTTATCATTTTTTTTTGTTGATTAGTTACTCGTAACAATTTGATTTTCAAATATTCTACTATCTTAGTTTATAAACTTGTGAATATATATAAATGACCTACTTTGGAAAACGCTTTGTTTGAAAATCATATTACTTTACGTTGATTTGAAACTTAGCTTATACATTTCTTACGTTGACTTGTAAGCTTTATTCTTAGGTTGACTTGTAATATGAACTATATTAAAGTCTCCTTACAGAAATAATAAGCATAAAAAAAGGGTTAAACTTAGAGGAAAAAAAGGATTCAAACGATTAAAAATGGAAACGAAACGCCAACTTGCTCTTAAGCTTATTAACGAGGAGGACAAATACTAGATCGTAAATATAGTTATGCTTGAACATATCTGTAGAAAGGTGAATCAATATGTAGGTTTTCTAACAAATGAAGACCACACTCACAAGTCACAGACATGAAGACTATTTTTTAATTAAGGAAGCCACATTGAACTAAATAGAATTTCTTTTGATGAAAATTTTAGACATGAAGTCTGAGAATTTTTTAAAATTTTTTTATTCTAATCTTTTCTAATATCTCCCAAAAAAATTTAATTAATTAGAATAAATACATCTTCAAGTGCTAGAGAGTAGAGCCTATGTAAGTACTATTACGGGCTCTCATGAAAGCTGGCCCATTTTAGTACTGCACCGGGCCTCAGCAAAGGCCCAATCATGTATTCAAATTTCAAAGCACCCACTGAAATTTTCACTAATTTTCTAATTAATAACTTATTTTATTTCTCTTGTAGTTGATGTAACTTTAAACCACAACCTAATTCATATTTGTATGCTATAACAAAGTTTGCATAATTGCGCTCCATAGCAAACATATATATGTATAATTTGCTATACATATACAAAAAAAAACAGTTATATAATTCGTTATACATATACAAAGAAGACAGTTGTATAATTCGCTATACATATACAAAAGAAAGTAGTTGTATACAAAAGATCAATTGTATAATCTGTGTATGTATAAAACGAGAAAGAGAGAAAGGCAAAAGAAAACAGGGCAGGGAAATATTTGTATTGTATAATTATAAGTGTATAGGATGAAGATATATGTATTTGCATGATAATATACAATTTTCTCTCGCTTTATACAAACAGAAGTACAATTTATACATTTCGTTTCTGTTTGTATAAGCTAGAGAGGCGAGGCTGGCGAGCGAGATCTGGGAGAGGGGAGAGAGGGGAATGAAAATATATGTATATATATAATTTACTCTCGCTTTATACAAACACAAACACATTTTATACATTTGTGTTTGTATAAAAGCAAGAGAGGCGAACGAGACTGCCACCAAACGAGAGTGGCGAGCGAGATTCCACTAGGGAGAGTGGCGAAAAATAGCAATAGTTTGCTATAGGGTACAATTAAATCAAAATATATTTATAGCATTTAATTTGAATTAATAGTTTGCTATTATATACAATTTTCCTTTTTTTTTTAGGAAGTTGAAAAAGTGATAAAAAAAAAAGTTAGATCACGATCTAAGAATTTGAAAATGATCACAAATCTCATATCACAGTATAATATTTAATGAGCAAACTGAAAATTAAATTAGCAAGTATTAAATCCGAGTTAAAAGTTAACCAAAAATGCTAATTTTTCAAAAATTATATTTGTAATTAATGTTTTTAAAATTGGAATAAAATAAAGACATTTGAGTAAATCCACCGTACTTGCTTTGGGCAAAAAAAAAAAGAAGGGAAAATGTAAACACACAAAAAAGAGTCACGATGACACAACATTTTCAAAAGTGAGAAATTTATGTCTAACAAAAAACCTTTCACATTAGGAATGAGAAAGCAAATGCGTGTATTCACATAAAATAAGAACTTGATGGCGTAAGTCCTCATCCAGAAAGATCATCCACCGCTTTAATTTATTTGTTGTTGTTTTTGATTTGACATAAATTTTAATTATCTTTTTTAAAAAGAAGTTTATGATCTAAAATAATTTATAGATGTTTGTTTAACTATATACGAACGCTATTTTTTCGAAGACTAATTAATTTTTTTAAAAATATGTCAGGTAAATTGGGACGAATACTTATACTTGTACTCCACCATCTTTATCACAAACCTTATGTGTTGGAGTGCTGGACTTTTTTGTAAACACGTTTCAGCTCTCTCAACTACCTAAGTTTTCACTTACCCTTTTTGAAACTACTAGTCCATGATGACACCACCACAAAAATCTCTTTTGTTTCATTCCTATTTAAAGGACTTGCTTTATTTCATTGCATAATAATAATAACACACACACACACACACACAAAAATCACTATATACTCCTCTCCTATTATGGCATACCATAGAAGACATTCACCACCTAGACCACCAGGTCCACCACCCCACCCCACCCATAATTTGGTACCACCACCACCTCCAGGTCAATATACCGCACCACCACCTTTTCCTCCTCCAGTAGTTGTACTTGTCAATGAATATGCTCCTCGGCCTCCGTCCCCTGCACCACCTCTAGGGCCACCACCTCGTCCTTCTCTTCCACCGTATAATTATGATCCTCATTATCGTCCATCTCCACCGTTGAGCCGTTTACCTCCACCTTACTAATCAACACTCAATTAATACTAGTATTGCATTTGGAACTGGAGGAGGGTGCTTATTGTCTGAGCAACTACTTGTCTAGTCATATGTGTAACTTAATATAGCTTGTTGTCTACTAGTTTTCTATTGGTAATTATAAAAAGATCGATTGTTTTCCTTCTCCTGTATTTTGAATTACCTTTGGCTGCTTTTAACACCAAAGAGAGCTAAGCCTACTTAAGTCATTTTGTTAGTGGAATAATATAATAATTTCGAGATATTTCATGTGATTATTTTATCGAATACCACCATTAATCAAACGACCCTTGAGAGTTAAAAAGACATTCTAACTAGTTAAAGAAATGCACATTAGTTAGCTCATATGAGATGATCAAGATCATATAAAAAGACTTTCTCAAATATATATTTTTTGTGAATCCCAATGGACCTCTTCATCAACCCTCGTTATATAATTTGTCTTCTTGGTGTTTTCAGTTGGCCAGTAAGCGCGCACACTCTTTTGAATGATATATTCTTTCCCTAGCAATTGATGCCTGTAATGCAAACAAGAAATTAAAGTTATTTACCACCAAAGTGATGCTATATATCTTGAAAAAAACAATTAGTAGTAATTAGTTGTGTTGAGTGATAACCTGCTTTTGCCAATCCGTGAGACATGTTATAAGGGAAAACAGAAGAGATTGTACTAATGAGCCTGCATTTAGTCCAATCCAGAGCCCCTTCCCTTTTAAATGGAGAAAGAAACCCAACAATATGGCTACTGGGATTCCAACCAGATAGTATGAGCCAAGATTGACATAGGCTCCCAAATGCTGCCATCCGCTTCCTCTTGCAACGCCTATAGTATAGGACATGAGCAACTATAAGGAAGGGTTTGTGCAAGTAAAATACAATAACTATCATGAAAAGTTGAGATAGAGAAAGATTATGATGTAAATCGCTCTGAACATCAAGTACTTAGGCCGCGAACATTGTAAAGGGCTGAAACTCTTAATGAAATTGCACATTGTGCACTAAATTTATAAGGTAAAGAATAACTAACAAGAATTGGAGCTTACCAGAAAGTACAGCCTGAATGCAGTCTGTTGCAATCAAGAGACAAAGAAGTGGAGTCATGTCTCTGAGATAATACACTACTTCCTTCTCATTACTGAATGCATATCCCAGAACGTGACAGGAGCAAAGAAGAATGATACTTGCTACTATGGCCTCTGCCATTCCGAGTACAGTTACTGACAAGACAGACATTCTAGCTGCTTCAGGATTCCCAGCACCTAGTTCATTAGAAATTCTAGTGCTACAAAGGAAAAAAATGTTCTTTTTAGGCCATAATTGAGCACAGAGGTAGGTAACATATGCATGAAGATACAGAAGTTAGCAGAGAGCATTTGAGCAAACCTTGCACCAGCACCAATGGAAAATGGTATGAAATAATGAAGTGAAGAAACTAAGAGGCTGTCAGGAAAAACCAGCACATATCAGTAGTGATATATTCGTAAATAGAATGCTGACAATTCTAAGACTATAGTATAATTTTACCATATTGAAAGCACTGAAGTTTCAAGTTGAGGTTTTGGCAAGAGACCAGCAAGCAGTATCACTATCTCGGATGTCCACCATTCAAGACTGTGATCATCACGATGTTCTTTTGATTAGAATAGAGAATAAAGGTATAAAACCACACGCATTGTTTTGTTGATTTAAGGAGGAGGAGAACATTTACCAAACCATGCTAGCGGAAGGGATAGCCAAATGAAAGAATTCCTTTGTGCTAGGCAAAACTTCTTTCGTGAAACAAAGACGAGTTTTTTCACAAGAGGAAGAGTATTTGACATATAAACAAAGCAAGAGCACATTGAACGAATAAGATAATCCAATTGCAATTGCAGCTCCACCGCTTCCCAAGTTTAGCTTGAATACAAGCGCCCAACAGAGAGGCACGTGAAAGCAAAGAGCTGCAATTGAGCTCATAAGCATTGGAAGAATCAAGCTTTGAGTCTGCAAGTACCGGATCAATGCTTGTAGAATAGCATAAGGAAATAAAGCAGCAATGAGCCAACTTGAATATTTGCCTGCTTCTATGGAAATAAGAGGGTCTTGACCTATGAGTATAAGAAATTTGTCCACAAAAAGCCACAGAACAGATATCGGTATGCAAACCAGAAGGAGAGATATAATTGCCCCATTCGTGTAGATTCCTAGCTTCCGGTACTCTTCAGCTCCATAAGCTTGTCCACAGAGAGTCTCTAAAGCACTAGACATTCCAAACTGCATTCCAGAATCCAAACCTTATAAACAGTTACGAAAGATGAGATAGCAAACATTTAGCTACCTTGATCTGTTCTTATCTTTGGCGAGTTTAATCAATCTCACATGCTATTCTATCAAGAGCTATAAATTATTTATGGCTAAAATTTCAGGCAGTATTCTAACTAACCTTTTCCTGCCCCTGTCCTGGCCTAAAAGCAAGCAACACACTGTAACATCACAATTTTATAGCTACCTCACTTGGATTGAGCTAAAGAAAACTCAAAATGCTATTTGATCTCATGGAAATAGTTTCATATTTGAAACAAACTCAAACTCCGTTCCATAATCAATTACTGAGGCACATATATTAATCAGTTAACCTGCAAACTTTAGTACTAAATCAGACTTGACAATTCATCAACCACCTAACATACTTACATTTGAGTAGCGAAACTTAACATTTGAGTTATAAAAAGCAAATGAAATTGAAAAGCAGAGGAAGGGAGGAAAGGAAGTTTACAAGTAGACTGAAGCCAGTAACATTGGTAAGAGAGGTAGCAATAGCAGCCCCAGAAAGGGAAAGTTCACTGAGATGACCAATCATCATCATAGACACAACCCTCAAAAGGTGCTGTGATACAGTAACCACCACCATTGGTATTGCTATATTGCTCACCTTCTTCAACTCTTCCACAAACACATCCCATCTTCGTCCCCTCAAACTTCCCCCTAACAATGCTTCTTCCATTTATTTACGAGCTTAACTAAATCTGATTTGTATAATCATTCAAGAGTGGATTTACTATATTATCATCGTCTTCTTTCTTTTGCCTCAGGAGAGAGTGGGGAGCTCTCTTTATTAGTATTAGTATAATATATCTCTCCTGCAAATCTGATTAGGCGCACACAAAATCTGGATTATATTAATCAATGTATCAAACAAATATTATTCCTTGGTTTTTTCATTTTATAATACACTATCTTTTTAGTCACACATAGGGATAGAAGAATGTAACTAATTTATACGGGTATTCACTCATATTTACCCATTTAAAAGTGGATAGTTAAATAAATAAAATGGATAAAAGATGTTTATTCATAAAAGAAATAAAAGTGGTAAGGAGTGGGCTGGTATAAAAAGCATTTTCATTTTTTTTTCTTTAAAAAACAAATTTAATGTAGGGGCTGGGTTGGTAATTTTTTTTTTATAGAAAAAAATTATTATTTTTTAAACTTTTTTTTGGGATGGGGTGTGGGGGCTGGTAGTGGGTGTGGGGGCTAGTAGAGGGGTGCGGTGGTAAAAAAGACTCTTTAATTTTTTTTACATTTTTTGGGGATTAGGG
>NW_006239181.1:653791-656787 GCF_000226075.1 Solanum tuberosum | reverse complement strand
GGGTAGGGGCGGGGTGGTAAAAAAATTGATATTTTTGGTAGGGGGTTGGGTGATAAAAAAAATTTTAAATGATTTTTTTTAATAAAAAAACAAACTAATTATTTTTTACATTTTTTTTGGGATAGTGGGCAGGGGGCTGGTAGGTTGTGGAGTGATAAAAAAACTTTAAAAAGATTTTGTTTTTAAAGCTTTGAACCAGATCTCTATTATAATATGGTATTCATATTATTCATTGGGTAACTTGTTTTTATCCATTTAAAATGTGAGTCGAGTCGAGTACTTTATTAATTTTTATTTAACTCATTTTCGATCGAATTATATTCGACTCGACTGGCTCATTTGTCACTCCTAGTGGGCCCACGTTTCTATCAAAAGTGATCAAGCACATTACGAAGGTGGGGTTGGGGAACTTACATTATAATTTCATTTGAATTCATTGACTTCGATTCGTACCATATAAATCTGTTACTATAATATTTCTGACAAACTATAAACAATTCAGTTCGAATTTAGAATTCATCATATTTAAATTCATTGTGTAGAATCCGAATTAAAATTCATAATATTTAAATCTTCGGTCCTCGGAAATGCAATGGCTATGTTATTAGAAATATCCATATTTCTGTATAAAACTAGTACAAGTACAGTATGGAATATTTTATAGCAACAAGAAACCAAATACACATTACAATAAGTAAAAATCACACAGAAGGAGTTGGGAATATGGATTTAACAGCTACTGAAATGATGGCCCGGGGAAGCAAACTGGAGGAGCTCTTTGTTACTTTCAAAATATGGCATATCTTTCTCTGGCAATGTGACTAGCGCATTTATCCCATCTCCTTTTGGGTTATCTAAGAAATACAAGTAGTTCTTTACTGGATTTCGACGACTCGCTGTGGTTGCTCTTACAGGCTTGCCCCATCCAAAATCAACTGTATCGTATAGCCCCAAATTGCACAGGCTGCTACACAAATACAAATCAGGTTTATGTTCCTCTAATATATCTGCACCAACTTTGAGCGTTTCAAATGTATGTGATGCTATCACTTCTTTTGGATTATTCATATTATCCTTCAATTTGTCTCGAAATTCACATTTAGCCTTGCGTAATTGTGCGACATAATTAGGCACTTGTATCTCCTCCTCCGTACCTGCAAATGTGACAAGGAAAGTAACAAGATTACCGATAGTGTTTAACTGGCCGTGCAGCAATGGGCGAAATCCCATTGCATTGCACAAAAATGATGGTTGGAACGAGCCCGACTCATCATTTGCCGCACTCACTCCACATTTATGAAGGAGTGCTGTTGCAACTTCAACACGAGTTGGATTCTGCACCGGTGATTTCGTTGCAACTATATCCTTAAGTTTGATTAAACTAGAGGAAGGTATATGGTACTGTCTAGTCACGATTCGTTGTGGTTCAAGTGGCTCCGTATTAGGCACAGCTGGAAGATCTTCCATTGCTGGGAATATATCATCTGTACCAAACTTGAGCCCCAATAATTCTGTTGAATTGGCCCCACGAGCTGTACCGGCCCAATCCGTAAAGAATTTAGCTGTACTATATATCCGTCAGCAATTTTATGTGACACACATGTACTGACTGCTATTCCGCCACAATTGAAATGGTTCAATTGGGCAACTAGTAAACTCCCTCGCCCCTCGAGTGAAGAATTACTGCCCCAAGGTAAATTTCGAGGAAATACTATATCGATAGCATCATTATCAGGGTTGTTGAGAATTTCAGACATTGGACAATTGATTCGGACATTTAAAAACTCGGCACCAAAGTCGTTGCAATCAACAAAAGTAACATCCTCGTTGAGTCTTCCAGCAAAGGGATAATAAGTTGACAACAGTTTTGAAAGTGAGTTTTCAAGATGTTGGGATATATTAATAGTATTTGAAGATGGTTTGGAGTAAAATGCAACAATTGGACAATATGAATGACTAACTAATTGATCAAAAAAAGAAAGATTTTGACGTCTAAGTGAATGAGGGGTTGAAGTGGAAGGCTTGATGATTTTTCTGGATGTTGAAAGAATCCTTGATGCTACCATTTTCAACTTAATTATTTTGAGCTTCGAGTTGAATGGTCAGCCTTTGCACTTCCACACTGTTATATAGACAGGCACACACTTCCACGCGTGAAAAAGATTTATTAATTCGTACGTCATTTTAATGATAATATACTTTTACAAGTTCATATTCTAGTGATGTATACGTTAACAACACTTTCAACAATATATTTTTACGTACTAGCGCAACATTTTAAGTCTAGTTAAAAAACATATTTGACTACACTTAACAATATATTCTCACGTGGTGCTGGCGTAACTTAATAATAAGTTCTTAATTATTTTATATTTCTTTTGTTTGAATTTGTTTGTCCTGTTTTGACTAAGACCAAGTTTAAGAATAGTAAAGAAATATTTTTGAATCTTATGGTCTAATTACACTAAAGATATCTAAATGTACCAAAATATCCTTTAATCTTGTTGTCTTAAAATTTTTTAGAATTGAAGAATTTCCAAAAAGAGAAGGAGGCATTCATATTGAAGCTGACTTAAAAAGAAAATAGGATAAATAAATTGAAACGAGGGAGTGTAAAATAAGATATCGACATCTTTATGACCTCATTGGCACCACTATCGATTGACATAATACATTAATATACCATTTTAACTTGGCTTTAATTGATATTTATGCCCATTAATTTTGGATGTGCACAAATAAACATTTAGGGTGTGTTTGGTATGAAGGAAAATGTTTTCCTGGAAAACAAGTAGATTTTTGACTTATTTTCTCATGTTTGATTGGTGAGTAAAAAATATTTTCCAGAAAAGATTTTTTAGTGTTTGATTTATGAATGAAAAATATTTTGAGAAAATATCTTTTATTTTTACTAAAGAGGTAAAATAATTTTTGAAATTAAAAATATTTTTTAAAAATAAACTAATTTTTTTTGGGTGTGTGTGTGAGTGTGCGGG
>NW_006239181.1:651621-653325 GCF_000226075.1 Solanum tuberosum | reverse complement strand
GGTAGTGGGGTAAAAAAAAAAATGTAATTTGAAGTTCGATGAGAGTTTTGGAAAATGTTTTCCTTAATTTCAGGGGGGAGTCATTTTCCTTAAATTTGAGGAAAATGAATTGATTTGGAAAACATTTAACCCAATCAAACATGAGAAAATCGGAAAACATTTTTCGAAAATTATTTTCCTTCAAACCAAACACACCCTAAAACTATAAAATTGAACAATTATTAAATACACACATCCTACTTGACATGTCCTAAGTATCGAATGACATGCAACAAGATCATATTGAGATTTGATCAACGTGATCACATGTCCTAAGTATCGAATCACATGCAACAAGATCATAATGAGATTTGATCAACGTGATCACATGTCCTACTTACAGATGCGTTGGAGTTTACATCTTATTTGTGCATATTCATGATCCATATATTCTCTTATTGTATAAGTGGGAGTTCAAGCTTACCAAGCAGGACTCCGTCGACATGTGTGCTTGTGCGCGTGGGTGGTATTGTCATTTCACTCTTAACCTTCTCCTAACACGCGTTGATCAATTTTATCAGATAGAAAGTCGTAGCTTCTTTCTTCCTCCACCTCATTGCTTCCGCTTCTCCTCATTGAAGCTAATTGCTTTGCTTCTGCTCGCTACCTGAGTGAAAACCTAACTTTATACCTTTATGTCCTTCGTTTTCGGCGTTTCGTCTGTAGGTGGTTCATGATTTTTCCTTCTCGGAAGAACCCAGTTTCTTCAAAAAATCTAACTCACCAATTTGGGCATTAATCATATATATATATATATATTATTATAAGTGGGAAAATCCAACAATAAAGTTGGATTACCATTTTACCCTCAAGCTAAAACTATTTCTATAAATATTTTATTTATTAAAAAATAAACTTATATTATAATAAATATTATTAGAACATTTAAATATTTAGAATGAATTATTTAGTTGAGAAACTAAATTTATTGTAGTCTTTTCAATTTTCCAGAGTTACTTTTCCGTGTAATACTTATTGTGAATATATACAATATATTATGCTAGAGTAAAAGAACTTCAAAACAATCATTTAAATATTTTAATTATAATATTAATGTGCTTTTAAGTGTTTTCATTTCAATTTTTAATGATGACTGAAACGTAAAATGGTGTTAAACTCTATTTTGCTGTGCATTAAATTTTTCCTTTCTCTTTTGTTATTAATTTTCTATTATTTATTTAATATTTTAAAAGAACCCTGAATGTCTCTTTATATTTTTCTACTATATTTTCTTTATTTCTTTATTAATTTGGTTTCAAGAAGCTCAAAAGTCATGTTTTTTAACAATTAAGGTGGTATTTATTTGTTTTTAGTTTTATGTGCAGCCTCTATTAATTACAATATCACCACACTACACGTTTTAACAATTGAAGGGTATTGTGAGTGTCAAGTTAATTAGACTTTATATATTTTTCTTTTCTTTTGGATTTTTTCTGAATCGAATTATGTATTGAATTATAATTTTGATTTGGGTATTAGCTAAAATATGGGTGTAATATTTTTGTGGTGATTTCTTTTTTCTTATGGATATTTTTTATTTTTTATTTTTTATATCTGATAATTTTCTTGAGCGTTTTTAGTGATAATATATATTGAGTAAAGAGTGTCATATGCAGTCATCAACTTGGTGGAAAACAATAACAAAATATACAGGTAGAAATTTTA
>NW_006239181.1:633612-650946 GCF_000226075.1 Solanum tuberosum | reverse complement strand
AAGTGTATGACTCTTGTGTTGTCATACAATTAACACTTTGTTGTCAACCCATTTGGATTATAAAATTTAGAGCTAGCGTGTAATTTTAGTGAATGGATATACATATTATTTTTGTTACAATGATAAAATTTCAGTATTATTATTTTACGTTTTTGGTATTTGTTCGTATGTTCATGTATTTGAAAATTTCGTTAGAGACATTTACATGAATTTATTAATTTTTAATTCAACAATTCATCGACATATTTAGACCATTAGAGACTATACTGTCATAATTGACTTCACATATTTTTTGTTTCATGAAAAATGTCATGTCCCACTTTTATGTAATTTATTTAATGAATAAAATACAAATATAAAATTAATATTGTTAATTTTAAAATTTGCTATTTCATAACTTAATTTTTTAAATATATCAAAGTTCTATAATAGTGTTAAGGAACAAACGTGCAACGCACGTTCCCATAGACTAGTATAATAAAAATACAAGGGTCAAATTTCGCTTCTTTATGTTTCTACTGATCACAATTGTCTCATTGCTAGGTAGATGGTTCATGATTCGTATTTTTGTTACTTGTGCCCTTGTTGTTGCCTCTGCTTTGGTATTGTGGCTGTTTGAAAAAATTATGTTTCTCCTTCATTCCTTCTCATATGCCTAAAATTTACTCCTCTTTTTGGTCAAATTTTCCTTTAAATTAAGGAAATAATAACATTAAATTTGATTATGCATAAAGTTCCAATAATGACATTGAAAGTAATTCTGAAAGTTGCCTTATCTATTGAGAATGTAAATTTATCATCGATTAGTACTGTGTATTGCTTTTGAAGTATATAATATCTTATCATGTGCTCTGATTTTACTTCCTATTATAATAATCTATTCGTTTTAATGTTTGTCTAATTTTGACTGAGCACGAAGTTTACGAAAGTAAATAAGAGTTTTAAATTAAAGATATGTAGAATGTGATAAAATGTGAAAGTCTTACCATTCCATTCAGCTGAACAACCTACAATGCAAGAAGCGTTGTTAATGTATGCGCAGCAGACAACAAAGAATTCACTATTAGCTATAAAGAATACAGAGAAAGTGACAACTGAGAGAACTTTGGGAAGTAAGGAAAATGGATCAGAAGGAATGTAACGACAGCAGGTGTAATTCAGATACACAATAATAAATAAATTAAAATTAAAATTGATTACTGGAAGTTGTGGCTATTGTTTATGTATTTGAGCTCTAACTAAATTCAACAAAATGAGCCTCATCCTGTTGGTGCAGCAAGAGCACAAAAATTCCTCGATTAGCTCTGCTTTGTCGATCTTTCTATGCATGTACGACATTTTGATCAATTCTTAGTGGTTTCTCCATTTTAACACTTTGCCCCTATATGTCAACCTTCAGCTTCTTAAAGTACTTTCTTCCATTTGTTGAGTTCCATATATATAGTCTCCTGCCAGGATGTTTTCAAACTACAAAAGTCTCAGTTAGGGACTTGGATATTAATTTCTACTTCTTTTGGTATTTCTGTCATTGAACTCAGTTTCAAGTTCATCTTTTTATCTGTTTTGGTTTTAGGGGGTCGATTGATGGAATGATCAATTTAAAACATAATGGTCATTTAATAGACAATTGGTTCATCCTATATTGAAGAGCTGCAAACTAATCTGTTGCATCTCTGATTTAAACTCGCAATTCTAGCTTGAGAAATTATTAATTGTTAAAGATAGATCATTTTGTCGTAATGTAATTAGCTGATCAACTTTATAAGTTGATTAACTGTTTCCTCGGTAAACTTTAATTACAGGCGAAAATCACTTACCTGAGCCATCCATCTCATCTTAATCTCCTGAAGTTAATCGAATTCACAAGTATAGTTTGTCTAAAACCATAATTTTGTATTTGAGGCAGGAGCGAATCCACAGTATGACATGTTGATTCATGGGAACCCCATTGCTTTTTTCTAAACCATGTATAAATATCTATAAAGATTTTACTGTGAACTTAATTAGTTCGTTATAGGAACCCAAAAACTTCAAATCTTGAATCAGCATCTGATTTGAGGACATCCAGTAATATCGTTAACCTTTGGTACATCTTGAACAGGGAATACTTATTTCCAACCACTATCATGGAATCTCCGAATAGACCAGAAGCTAAAGTTATATACCGGGACTTCAAATCATCTAACATTTTGCCTGATGTTGTATGGGGAACTATTTTGAAATTTAGTCTTGTAGAGGTTTTAAAAATATTTTTGTTGTCCTCTTACAGAATTACAATGCAAAGCTTTCTGATTTTGGATTGGCGAAGGATAGACCAATTGACCATTTCAATTTACTCCTTTTACTAGAGCCCCGAACGTCTATCGGAAACCACCCCCTCTCTGCCTTCATGTTCATATATGTTGTTGTATTTTCAATTCCATGCTCACCCAAATTTGTCTCCGTCATAGCGTTTAACATATAATTTGTTTAATTTGGAAGTCTTTCATACTCGACACTATGTGTTTTGAAAGAAATTGAAAGTGTCATGCTATTTGGTTTGTTCTGTTATATATCCCTATTAAAGAATTACATCTTTTGGTTTAAATGTTTCGCCCCTTTTCTGTTCTGATTGTCACATCTCATGTGTAGGTCATGTAACCACTAGAAGGGACGTATACAGCTTCAGGGTCGTTTTTCTAGAAATGCTGACAAGCTGTCAAGTGATGGACAAAAACGTCCCTACGAAGAACATAATCTAATCGAATGGGCTAAGCCGTTACAGATTACCTCTGTTTGCAAAGACAAGTGTATCATGGTTTACTCACAAATTAAAATTCATCACAACAAAATAGATATTGGGTCGGTGCACAGCACGGGCAACTCCCCACTAGTATTTATATAAGGATGACTCTATTTTTGCTAATTTAAACAGTGAATCATACTTTATGGCACGTCTCCTAACCTGTTTGGACATGATTTTAAATTAATTTGAAGTTGAATTTAAATTTCTTAAATTATGTTTTTCCTCATAAACATGATAATTGGTGACGAGAAAGGATACTAAGTGATTTTATGATTTGAGCTTAAATAATAAAACATAAGACGCAAACCGGGCCCTTCCGGGCAAGCAAGCGGGGCTAAATCCTGATTTCGTTTTGCTTCTCCCGATCGTCGAGCCTGATCGACTCGACTCTTTTCCCTGCCCAAACCGACTATTTTCGTAATCAAGTAAAAGTAAAAGTTAAAAATGACAATACCAATTCAAACAGGGAAGAAACAATTAATGTTTTAATTGAGTGTCAAACCCACAACTCGTTATGGCTATCAGCCTAAGACATCAATCAATACCAAATAAGAAAGAAAATTATTATTTTTGTTGGTTACCTCAGTTTCTTGACAACAATAAATGGAAGGGATGCTTAGATCTTGAAAAAACCCCCCACCTAAAATGGAAATTCGAGGCAGAAATTATGAACATTTGAAGTTTCACCAATTTACAACTACTTATTCTTATTCCACTCCTTAATTTTTAAGACTTGCAATTGGATCCCTAAAAATCAGACCAAAAAATTATGTTTCGGAAGTTGGTTTTACGAGTCCAGTCTGTTTGTTGTAAATAGTGTTCATAGTTGTGAGACAAAAAAAATCGACTCGGCTAGTCTTTGTTAAAACGGTCATAACACTTTACTATAAACTTTAAATTATACAAACTTGGTGGCGTTAGAAAGAAAACTCACAGATCTGTAATTTAATATGTCATAGGCCACCTAATTCATTACGTACTGAAAGATATGGTAGTATATATTGTTTGCCTTTGGGCGAGGCATAAATTTTTTGTGGACTTCCGTGATGATCTAATAAATTGTGCGTTAGTTTGAAGGGGGTAAATGTAGATATTTTCAAGTTCAAACGAAGGGCGGATCGTGATATATGGATTTTTTTCATTTTTTCGTGTGTTATAATTCATGAATTTTTAAGTAATATGTGCGCAAATCGACTATTTTCGTACCATTGAATGTTATTACTTTGATTCTTTTTTATATTTTCATCTCCTTATTAAGTATTATGTTCATTCTCTTATAACCAGATGATTCAATACAAAGTGTATAATTCTAGTACGTACAATATTTTTAGCTTAAAGAACATTTCTTTGAGGAGATGTAAATGTTGAGGTGGATGTGTGGTCATATTAGGAGCGAGATGCAATTAGAAATGAAGATATCCGAAATAAGGTGGGCTTGACCTCCATGGTGGAGCGAGACTGAGGTGGTTTGGACATGTGAATAGGAGATGCATAGACGCATCAATGAGGAGGTGATAAGGCATGATATGATGCAATGTTGTTGTTGTTGGTCTTCTTATTAACCTGTCCCTTCGTGTATCCTTTCTCTTGCCTTCTTTGCCTGCATTGTTCATTCTCAAAAAATTTCAATTACTAGTTATATAGAAAGAGATCAAACGATAAAAATCTCGAAAAAAATTAAAAAATTAAAAAGAAAGTAACCTGTTTTTCCCAGTCTGTAAAACATGTAACAATAGATAGAATGATGGATTGTATAGTAGAACCAACCACTATTCCAATCCAAAGACCCTTTGCTTTCATATGTAGAGTGAATCCTAACACCACTGCTAAAGGTATTGCTATCAAATAAAATGCCCCTAAATTTATGTATGCCCCTATATGTTGCCATCCACTTCCCCTTGCTATACCTGATTTTTTGTTACAAAAAATAATCTTAGTCCAAAAAAATTTCGTAGAAAAATGTAACGTTTACTTACTTACCAAACACTCGAAACTAACCAGAGATGACGGCTTGTAAACTGTCTGTGATAATAGACAGACATAAAAGAGGAGTCATAGAAGCAATATAATCCACAACTTGCTTTTCATTGCTGAATGCTCTTCCTAATATATATCTGCTTCCGAACATACTTGTGCTTAACACTACTGTCTCTATTACTGCAAGAAACATTACTACCTGAACTGCCATTCGAGCTCGTTGAGGATTCCCAGCTCCCAATTCATTCGAAACACGAGTACTTCAAAACAAAAATGAACATAAGACAATACACACGAGAAAATGAAGATTTATTGTATGAGTTTTCACTGATTGAGTCAAACCTTGCTGCTGCTCCAAAGCCATATGGTATAGTGAAGTGTAAAGTGGAAATTGTTAAGCTGCGCGTAAACAAATGAGGTATCAGAAGCATTTTTATATCGAAATTCTCATAGATTCACCAATATGAATAGGTACCATATTGACAACACTGATGCCTCAAGTGTTGGATTTGGTAAAAGGCCTGATAGCAGAGTAAGCACTTCAAGTGACCACCATTTGAGGCTACAACAAAAGTAACCAAATTGAAAAAAAGAAGAAGTCATAGACATGACGAACAAATAAATAATTCATCAGGATGACGAATATTTACCAAACCATGACAGCAGAAGGGACAGCTAGACGGAAGAATTCTTTGATACCTAAGAAGACATCCATGGAGAAAGGCGTTCGAGTCTTCTCACAAGAGCTAGAAAAACTGACATGTAATGCAAGAAATAGTACATATAACCAAGTGGATACACTGAAGGCTATAGCAGCTCCAATGTTTCCTAGCTCCAATTTAAATATGAAACCCCAACTTATCGGCAAGTGTAAGCATAAAACAGCCAACGAAGATAGAAGCATAGGAAGAATCAAGCTCTGTGTCTGCAAGTATCTAACTAATGGTTTAGAAATTGCACCACCAAACAAAGCAGGGATTGCCCATAATGCATACTTCCGCGCTTCAATTGAGATTTCATGATCTTGTCCAATCAATATAAGCAATTTGTCCATGAAGAACCACAACACACATATCGGTAAGCATACAAGAAACAGAGAGATTATAGCAGTATACGTATATGTACTGAGTTTGTGGTATTGCTTAGCTCCATAAGCTTGTCCACATAGTGTCTCCAAACCACCAACTAGCCCTGACTGTTACATATATTATGCATAAATTAAAAGCATATATAATAAAATCACACTCATTCTAAATCAACTAATTAATTCTAAATTTTGAATTCGTCTCTGAACTAAAATGTACTTACAAGTAGGCTGAAACCGGTGACGTTAGTAAGAGAAGTTGCAATGGCTACACTAGACAGGGCTAATTTTCCAAGATGTCCAACCATTATGATCGATACAACTTGCAAGAGGTACTGAAACACTGTGACTGCTACCATTGGAGCAACGATTCGACTCGTTTTCTTTAGTTCTTGAGATAAAGCATCCCAACTTATCTGCCATTTCTTTTCTAATTTTAAGCTTTGTGGCAATTCCTCTTCCATTATAGTTCTACTTGTTTTCACTTCAACAGACGAAGACTCTTATAATAAATATGCACAATTAGAAAAATATGCTTTGTTTGGTTTGTCAGATACATGTAATAAATGTTTTCTCTTTCTATATCTTTATAGCCATTTTTAATAAGATTTTGTCGACTATTTCCATGTCATCAGTTAGTTAAAATTAGTTATACACTTAATTAGCTCTATCTTAGCTATACAAAATTAGAGTCGGCTAGTGTTAGTTTTGTTAATTAGCTGAATTAATGAGTAGTTAACAGAATGTAATACTAGAGAATTTTCTGTACGACACCCCAAATTTGGATAAGAAGTATCAAAACACAAGATAAATGTTGGGTATATAAGCGAGCAAATCTTACAACATTAGTGATGTGTAAGAATGAATTACGGTATTTTGTATGATTTTCAGACATTGCTACTACCAACTTTTTTTTATGTCCTTGTTGTACCTGTTTTTGCGTTCAAACGCAGACCCCAAAGTTGGACTAATTATTTTTATGGAACATTAAATACTATGGCATTCTTCTTAATGAGAAGATCATATAATCCAAATTGCATGTCAAAAAAAATAAAAAATGGAGAAAACATTGTTTACTCCCAGTGGGTTGATTATCGATTTGTAACTCACCTCCTTGAAAAATGGAATTGTGTTCTTACACCTTGGAACCTTGACCAGAACCCTGTTTTTCTTGACAATTAACCTTTAATTGTGGAGCTTATATTATACTATACTATTATGTTTCTAAAATGGAATTAACAGAATGAGTGCAGGACTAAAAATCAGAATTTCGAATGTTACATATGGTTACAAGTAAGTAAAAACAAGGGATAATAAAAAGTCATCAATGTGTATCATAATATATATACATTGGACGGCCTAAAGGTCATACTATCCCCATCACCCGTACCATCATGAACAATAATAATTTTTTTGACATAATTTTAATTGAAAAAAAGAAGAAGAAATTTCAAACGAACTAAGTGTAATAGTGTGTGTATATATATATTAGAATGTTATTATTGAAATTTAGTAGAAATTATATATATAGAGTAATTACTTTTTTTTAATAACGTTATTTATGTTGTTCTTCATTTTAGTCGGGAGCCAAACATGTTGCTTTTCACCAATCACGTTTCTTTAGCCAAAGTTTTGGATTTATCAGTCAAACTCAAACAGTGTTGATTTTTGCTTCATCTATTAAAATTGGATTTGTCTACTGCAAGTCTTTTTTTTTTAACCTCCCACCTTTTTTCTATCATGCTCCTGATGGATGTTTATCATCCGAACAACTTCCTCTTCTCGTTTATCTTGTTTGTTAAACAAATCTTCATTTGTATTGCCACATATTATATTTTTTAAGATTTAAGAAATACATGCTTCGTTGTGTCATAAACTCTGTCCATACTTATCGACTACTTAGTGGGACACACTTTATTTACTGATAAAATAAATAGATAAATTCTGCCCATACCAAGTAGTAGTCAACCTTTAAAACAGATGCAAACGCTCGAATTATATATTTTCTTCGTCCAATAATAGTTGTCTACTATATTATTTTGAGATGTCCAATAATATTTATCTACTTTATGAAATTAATAGATAATTTTACACTTAAAATCTAATTTACCTTTATCATTAATTATACATATTTTTCTATTACATTTTTCAAGACATTATATTTATTACATTCAAAGGATGATATAATAAAATTATCTTTCTATTATACTCCCTTTGTCCAACCGTACTTATCCACTATTGACTTGACACGTCCCTTAAGAAACAATAAATAATTGAGGTAATATTACTATATTATCCTTTGACTTTATTAAATTTAATGCTTTGAGAAATGTGTTAGATGAGTAAATAGTAAGTATTTAATAGCAGGGTAAAATGAACACAAAAAGTAAATTATCTCTTGATTTTCTAAATTGGACAAGTATTGTTGGACAATTATTTTTAATATAGTAGACAACTATTGTTGGACTGATGAAGTAGTCTCTTAAGAAGTGTACAAAGCCAATAATGGAGAAATATTGTTGGATTGAGGGAGTACCCAGATGCACCCTCATACATTAATTATCTTCTGAATTCAAGATAATATAAACTATGGGTTAAAAAAAACTGTAGCCAATAGCAGTAAATAGAACCTAAACTTGTTGTCAACCACAACTGAAGATAATCTAATCCTCTAAAGAAAACATACTTAGCAGCAATTCTGATATTGTCGTTAATTAATTGTTGTTAAAGATTATTTTTGGGTAATATCCGATTTATCTCCTATCTGATATCCTCTTCTTAGCCTTTATTGCCTGCAAAAGTTCCATCACAATGAGTGAAACAATACAACAAAAAATGAATACTAGTATTAGGAGAAACAAATCAAAGTGGACCTGTTTTTGCCAATCAGTGAAAACTAGTATGAGGGAAAGACTAATTGCTTGTATTGCAGAACCAGCCAATAGTCCAATCCAAAGACCCTTTGCTTTCAGATTTACAAGGAAACACAGTACAGCAGCAACTGGGATTCCAACTAGATAGAATGCTCCTAAATTCACATATGCACCAATTATCTGCCATCCACTTCCCCTAGCTACTCCTGTTTATTTCCAACATACACTTTTTTTCAAATTTCAACTAAATATTGTTTAATTGCCTACTTAACGATCATCGAAAGATATATATAGCTAGTTAGGAGACTTGCCACAAATGACTGCTTGTAAGCTATCTGTGATGATTGTTAGACACAGAAAAGGAGTAATTGCAGCAACATAATCCACCACGTGTTCATCATTGCTATAGGCTTTACCCAAAACTCCGCGGCATAAGAATATTACTATGCTCGCCACTACTGTCTCTGAAACTGCAAGAAACATTGCAACTCTAACTGCCACGAGAGCCTTCTGAGGATTACCAGATCCCAGTTCATTAGACACCCTCGTGCTGTAATTAAGCCAGAGTTTTTTAGTCATGAAGACAAAAAAAGTACGCATTTTTTAGTCATATTGAACTAACCTCACACCAGTTCCCAATCCATAAGGAAGAGCAAAATGCAATGCAGAAATCGTTAAGCTGATTCAGCAAAAATTATGAGGATCAGTACTATACACAATGGATGAATTGAGCATAAAATAGGTTATCGTGAATTGGTGCATACATACCATATTGATAGTACTGATGTTTCAAGTTTTGGATTTGGTAACAGGCCAGATAGCAAAGTGAGCACCTCAAGTGACCACCATTTAAGGCTGTGATGATTTCCATTGCACAAAAACAGATGAAGATAAATGAATCAAAATTGTGATAAAAACTACTTAAGATTCTTCAATAACAAAAGCAGGACTTCTTACCAAACCATTAAAGCGGATGGAGTTGCATAACGAAAGAATTTTCCGATAGCAAGGAAGGCATCTCTGTTCAGAGGAGTTCGAGTCCTCTCACAAGAATTCGATCGACTGATGTAAACCACAAGTAATGCTACAAAAGTCCATATTGAAAAACTAAAGGCTATAGCTGCACCTGATTTTCCTAGTCTCAACTGAAATATGAAAAACCAGGATAGTGATATGTGGAGACATAGAGACAGAAAGGCGCTTACGAGCATTGGAAGAATCAAACTTTGAATCAGCAAATATCTGAGTAGGGGCCTAAGAATTGCACTTCCAAATAGTGCAGGGGTAAGCCACAGAGAAAACTTATAAGCTTCAACTGAAATTACAGGGTCTTGTCCCATTAAAATGAGCAGCTTGTCCATGAAGAGCCACAAGATACTGATTGGGATGCACACAATAATCAGAGATATCACTGCACTGTAAGTATAAGTACCTACTTTTTGCCATTGATTTGCACCATATGCTTGCCCGGACAGAGTTTCCAAACCACCAACCAACCCTGACTGTTTCACATTTACATAAAGAATTTACTAAAAATGTTCATTGTCCTATTAACAATCATGATTCATTTATTAATTCAACCCGATTAGAACTAGAGACACAGATAGCCTTATAGCACCGGGCTCATCTGAACCTAGTACTTTCGACATAGAGTACAGATTTATGTGTACAAGTTGAACCCACCCACATAGAGTTCAAATCCTGAATCTTTTTAGTTGCTCACCTATTTACCACCTCTAATAAGATTTAACAATCACAATGACAAAGAGAACTTACAAGAAGAGAGAAGCCGGTAACGTTGGTTATAGAAGTAGCAATAGAAACACTTGACAGTGATATCTGGTCTAGATGTCCAACCATCATCATTGATACAACTTGCAATAGATACTGCAACACAGAAACTGCCACCATTGGTGCTGCTATATAACTCAACTTCTTTAGTTCTTCACAATAAGTTTCCGTTATAACCCATCTTCTGTTCTCTCCATTTTCCAGCAACTGCTCTTCCATGGATTCAGCCATGTTTAAATTTGTAAAAAATAGCAACAAATGTATGCTGTGATTTCAATACCAACTAATAAGTTCTTCGTATCAGGTGTCACATCTATAGTCCCTTTCATTTGTTTAAAATTGTAATAATATAATGCTATTAGTTATGCCATCAATTAATGCTCCAGATACATAAGGTTTATTTAATTCAGATGATTCAATCACGCTTAAACAAATCTTTTAAGATGGTCTCCAAATGACGATGTTTAGTGTCGTATCTGTGTAGCGGGCCGGCAACATAGGAAAGAAATTATAATTTATTTCAAATAGTAAATCTCTGAAATAATAATTCAACAGAGACATAACAAGGAATTCAACAAAACACATGAGAAATTAAGATCATAAATTTGAAGCAACCTTCATCCATAACAAGGATAAATAGTTGTTTCAAATACATTAATTCATCTACTATGTATACGGAAATTCATTCATCACTGTCCAGTTGATATCACAAAAGGTCACTACTCAACTTGGAGAATTCATCCAGTAAAGTCATTCATCTTTGTTCTGTATCAATAAAATCACTCTTAAGCCTTTGTTTTGATAAAATCAGTCAACTAAATTTATCATTAAGAAAAACCATAGTCATCCTTAAATAACATTGGTTGGTGAATACTTTTAATGAACTCAGTCTACTGCTCCTTATAAATAGTTTTCCGCACCTTACACCATAGTATATAAAAATTCATTCATCACTGCCAATGTGTACTCAACCAACTTATCATTAAATATAAGCAAACGTGCCTCTCGATATCATCTTATTTCATTGAATTAGTCCCCTCTAATTATTCTCTTCTGATTATCTCTTTTCTGATACCCTCTTCTTAGCCTCTATTGCCTGCAACATGCAATGAGTGAAACAATACATGAGTAGAGTTAAAAGATCAAAAAATGAATAGTAGTATTAGGAGAAACAAATAAAAGTGAACCTGTTTTTGCCAATCAGTGAAACTTAGTATGAGGGAAAGACTAGTTGCTTGAATTGCAGAACCAACCAATAGTCCAATCCAAAGGCCCTTTGCTTTCAGATTTACAACGAAACACAGTAGAGAAGCAACTGGGATTCCAACTAGATAGAATGCTCCAAGATTCACATATGCACCAATAATCTGCCATCCACTTCCCCTAGCTATTCCTGCACTTTACAGGCCAAAAATTTACACTACATCATCATTTCAATTTCAAATAAAAGTTGTCCAAACAACTACTTAAGGATCATTGAAAGATATAATAGCTAGTTAGAAGACTTGCCAGAGATAACTGCTTGTAAGCTATCTGTGATGAATGATAGACACAGAAAAGGGGCAATTGCAGCAACATAATCCACCACTTGTTCATCATTGCTATAGGCTTTACCCAAAACTCCGCGGCATAAGAATGTTACTGTGCTCACCAAGACCGTCTCTACAACTGCAAGAAACATTGCAACTCTAACTGCCACTAGAGCCTTCTGAGGATTACCAGATCCCAATTCATTTGACACCCTCGTGCTATACTCGAGCCAGAAATTGTAGTCTTAAAGACATAGCAAGGATGCATAATTTATGTGATGTTTTTAAAGTTTTTAAGAAAAAGCATGAATATTGAACTAACCTTGCACCAACTCCCAATCCAAATGGTATAACAAAGTGCAATGAAGAAATCGTTAAGCTGATCAAACAAAATATGAGGATCAGTACTACACACAAACCACAAATTGAGCATAAAATAGTTAATCATGAACTGGTGCATACATACATACCATATTGATAGTACTGATGTTTCAAGTTTTGGATTTGGTAAAAGTCCAGATAGCAAAATGAGCACCTCAAATGACCACCATTTAAGGCTATGATGATTTCCATTGCACAAAAACATATCAAGATAAATCAATAAAAATTGTGATAAGACTACTTAACAACAACAAAAGTTCTTCTTACCAAACCATTAAAGCGGATGGAGTTGCATAACGAAAGAATTGTCCGACAGCAAGGAAGGCATCTTTATTCAGATAAGTTCGAGTCCTCTCACAAGAACTCGATCGACTGATGTAAAACACAAGTAATGCTACAAAAGTCCAGATCGAAAAACAAAAGGCTATAGCTGCACCTGATTTTCCTAGTCCCAACTGAAATATGAAAAACCAGGACAGAGATATGTGGAGACATAGAACCAGAAAGGCGGTTACGAGCATCGGAAGAATCAAACTTTGAATCTGCAAATATCTGAATAGAGGCTTAAGAATTGCACTTCCAAATAGTGCAGGGGTAAGCCACAGAGAAAACTTATAAGCTTCAACTGAAATTACAGGGTCTTGTCCCATTAAAATGAGCAGCTTGTCCATGAAGAGCCACAAGATACTGATTGGGATGCACACAATAATCAGAGATATCACTGCACTGTAAGTATAAGTACCTACTTTTTGCCATTGATTTGCGCCATATGCTTGCCCGGACAGAGTCTCCAAACCACCAACCAGCCCTGACTGTTTCACATTTACATAAAGAATTTACTAAAAATGTTCATTGTCCTATTAACAATCATGATTCATTTATTAATTCAACCCGATTTGAACTAGAGGCACATATAGCCTTATAGCTCCTGCCTCATCTGAACCTAGTACTTTCGACACAGAGTAGAGATTTATGTGTACAAGTTAAACCCACATAGAGTTCAAATCCTGAATCTTTTTAGCTTTGAACCACTAAATTGGACTCAACTCGCCTATTTACCACCTCTAATTAGATTTAACAATCACAGTGATAAAGAGGACTTACAAGAAGAGAGAAGCCGGTAACATTGGTTATAGAAGTAGCAATAGCAACACTTGAGAGTGAAATCTGGTCAAGATGTCCAACCATCATCATGGATACAACTTGCAATAGATACTGCAATACGGAAACTGCCACCATTGGTGCTGCTATATAACTCAACTTCTTCAGTTCTTGACAATAAGTTTCCCATTCCGTTGTAATTATCCATCTTCTATTCTCTTCATTTCCCAGCAACTGCTCTTCCATGGATTCAGCCATGCTTAAATTTGTAAAAAATAGCTACAAATATATGCTGTGCTTTCAATTGACTGTAGATACCAACTAATAAGTTCTTCGTATCAGGTGTTTCCCTTTCATTTGTTTAATATTATATCGTACAATTAATAATATAATATTAGTTATGCCATCGATTAATGCTTCAATACATAAGGTTATTTAATCCAAAGTCTACTATTTGATGATTCAATCACACGCTTAAACAAACCTTTCAATAAGATTCCAAATCACGATGTTTAGTATCGTGTCTCTGTAGCGGCAACATAGGAAAGAAATTATCATTTATTTCAAATAGTAGATCTCTTATTTTTTTTCAACAGATCACATAACAAGGAACTCCACAAAACACATGAGAAACTAGCTAAGATCATAAATTTGAAGCAACCTTCATCCATAACAAGGATAAATAGTTGCTGCAAATACATTATTTTCATCTACTATGTATACGGAAATTCATTCCTCACTGTCCGGTTGATATCTCCAAAAGTCACTCACTCAACTTGGAAAATTTATCTCGTAAAGTCATTCAACTTTATTTTGTATCCATAAAATCACTCTTATGCCTTTGTTTCAATAAAATCACTCAACCAAATTTATTATCATTAAGAAGAACCATACTTGTCATTAAATAACATTCGTTGGTGAATACCATATCCATTATATTATTGAACTCAGTCTACTGCCCCTTATGAAGAGTTTTCCGTGCCTTACACCATATAGTATTTAAAAATTCATTCATCACTGCTAATGTGTACTCAACCAAGTTAACATTAAAATAATTGGAGCGGATCAATAAGATAATTAAAATAGATATTTTATTATTTCTTTAAAAAATAATTTAAATTGATTGAGTAACTTTTAAGTAAAATATCAATAGTTTGGTGACTTTCCAAGTGAAACATCAATAATTGAGTGACTTTTGAGTTATAAAACAAAGTTGAGTGATTTCTAATTAACAACTCAAAGTTGAGTTATAATCCAAATTGCATGTCAAAAAGAAATTAAAAAAATGGAGAAAACATTGTTTACTCCCAGTGGGTTGATTATCGATTTGTAATTCACCTCCTTGAAAAATGGAATTGTGTTCTTACACCTTGGAACCTTGGCCAGAACCCTGTTTTTCTTGACAATTAACCTTTAATTGTGGAGCTTATATTATACTATACTATTATGTTTCTAAAATGGAATTAACAGAATGAGTGCAGGACTAAAAATCAGAATTTCGAATGTTACATATGGTTACAAGTAAGTAAAAACAAGGGATAATAAAAAGTCATCAATGTGTATCATAACATATATTTGTCTTAGTCTATTGGACGGCCTAAGGGTCATACTATCCCCATCACCCATACCATCATGAACAATAATAATTTTTTGGCTTTAAGTCATTTGCAACCCCTTAGAGTTGTCTGCATATTTCACTTAGACACCTTAACTATGACTATTATCTATTGAACACCTAAATTGTTCAAAAAACATACCTATTAAACACAAAATGTTGATGTGGCAAAAGAAGTGTTCTTCACTTCCGCTAAGCGCGTGAAACAATCTTAAATATTTTTTTTTTACTTTTTTTCTTTGACTGCCACTTGGCATTTAAATAATTTAATTTCTTAAAAAATAATTTTAAAAGTAATACTAATTCTTAAATCAAAACAAAAAAAAAGCCCCCACCCCACCCCTTTAAGTCGTCTTCTTCACGAAGACAGTGCACTTCATTGTTTTTTTTTCTTTTCTTTTCTTTTTCTATTCTATTTCTTTTCAATATTTATTAAAAAAATAAAAATTGAATCAGCTAATTGAATTTGGAAAGGAAAAAAAGAAAGAACATCAGGCTGAAAAAAGTTAGCCGATTGACATCCATTTCGGTCACCTTCGAACAAATATTACTATTCAAATTAAAATGTAAACCCACTAAACTTATCAAAAATAATATCAGCTTGATTCGATAAAATTAATTTAGGTTCTCTCGATTTCTCTTTGCTATCGATTTCAAGACGATTGACATACTCACTTTCCTCATCACTCTTGTATCAGTCTCTTTGAATATCTCTTTCTCACGTATTAGGAATAAAAAAAAATTATATAAGCAATTAGCAAAGAAATTGAATTTTATTGTTTGAGAAAGAAAATCTTGTTAGGAAGAAGATGAAGAAGGGGGCTAGGGTAGGGTTGGGCTTCTCATTTATTTATTTTTATATAAAAATAGATGGAAAATTTATTTGAAATGATTTTCATTCTTTTTAACATAATTTTTTTTCTATAATTGTTGGGCCCATCGCCACATGTTATCTTATAATTTGTCATTTTGCCACATCACAACAAGTGTATTACATACACTTTGTTTTTTTTAACTTATTATCGAAAAATGTCTAATAGGGACAAATTTGAATAGATAAAAGTGTTCAATAGGTATTAGCCCTAGTTAAAGTGTATAAGTGAATTATGCGGACAACTTTAAGGAGCAGCAGATACCTTAAGCCTAATTTTTTTGACATAATTTTAATTGAAAAAAAAGAAGAAGAAATTTCCAACAATCAAGTGTAATAGTATATATATATATATATATATTCTATATATAATAAGCCACAATGCAACTATCATTGTAACTATCTTGTTAACTTTCAATCAAAAGCTAATAAGATTTTTAGTGACATATTTATTATTTAGTTAAATAATAAATATGTCATTGTATAAGCTATTTATTACTCATTCCTTTTGAATTTGTTAATCTGATTTTGATCTGACACATAGTTTACGAAAGTAAATTAGATTTTGAGAAAAACATTAAGTGATACTTGAAGTTGTCCCAGATTTTCAAAAAGACACCTTAACTTTGCGTGCATTCTATTACCCCACAAAACATTCAAAATCACAATAAATACACATTTTTACACAATATTTCCACTTTGGACAAAAATATCCTTCAAATGTGCAATTTCTTAAAAACAAAAAGTCGGACCCATTATTGATGTATTGAAGGATGCTTTGGTAATTTCCAATGATGAATTCGTTTTGTTTGTTTCTTTTAAATTTATTTTACTATACTAAATAATTGTATAAAATATTATGAATCACGATAACTAATTACTTAAATATTTAAAAGATATAAAAAATATATAAAAGATCTGCTTGACTCTTCAAATTTTACCGGTGACACATAAATTGGGACAAATGAAATAATATATATTATTTAAAAATTACTTACAAAGTACAATAATTTACAGTAATTAACAATAGAATATTTTAAAGACAAAATAATTTTCATATGATGAATTCGTTTTGTTTATTGTTTAATTTTTTTTAAATAATTGTATAAAAAATTATAAATCACAATAATTATTTACTTAAATATTCAAAAGATATAAAAATATGTAAAAGATCTGATTAACTCTTCAAATTTTATCGGTGACACATAAATTGAACAAATGAAATAATATATATTATTTAAAAATTACTTACAAAGTACAATAATTTACAGTAATTAACAATAGAATATTTTAAAGACAAAAAAAATTGATTGAATCTCAAAAAAAA
>NW_006239181.1:627422-633050 GCF_000226075.1 Solanum tuberosum | reverse complement strand
GAAAGAAGAAATAACCTTTATTATTTCAAAATTGCGTAAAAGATATTACAAATCATACAACAATAATTAGCAATTTAGAATGTTAAAAGACATAAAAAATTTTTTACCATAGTTAACAATAATTAAAAATTTAAACTATTTTAAATTAATATTAAAGTTTGATTAACTCTTTAATTTTGTCTTTGTCACATAAATTGAAACAAAAAATGATACATATTGGGCCCATGCTAGCACGGGCTCCGATGTCTAGTTCTTTTATAAACGAGTATAATTAAACATCGTTGACTGTTTTATTGATAAAACTCATATATATGAAACTTCATTTTCTAAGGGAGAGTGGACTAAAGTTATTGCTTTAAAATAATACAATGTGCACATTAATTTAGAATAAATAGATTTAAATTTTGCAACGTTTAATTAAACCCTAAACTCAAAAATATATGCAGGTTGAGTAGTAATAATAAACAAATTTCACTCGCAAAATCTTGCTTACAGATTAAATATAATTTTCAAATTTCTTACTATTAATTTGTAGGAAAGAAGAAAATAAAAGCAAACGTTTACAACATAAGATCATACTCCCTCAATCCCTGTAGTTCATATTGAGTGAATTGTTTTTCATAGTTCAAAATAATTCAATTTTTTTAAAGGTCCAGAGAATTATTGAAACTTTTTTTACCCTTCTTCTTTATGGAGTTTTTAACTATTTTAAATTTACTACGAGAATAATTTGAAAATAATAAGAAGGATAATAATGAAAAAATAACCTTTAATTTATGTCCTTATATACCTTTATTAAGGAATGTGTCATACCCCCAAATCCCCAACAATTCACTTAATATGAATTAAAGGAAGACTAATTAGGATAGAGCCTCTTTCACCCCATCAATTTTTCTACTTTTTTCAATATGGATTGTGATGAAATGATTGAGATTAAAGCTGTTAGTTTAAGCTTTGAATATGAATTTTTTTTTTTATTCAAAACACCACCTTCAGAAATGAATCTTACAATGCGTGAATTCAAATTAATCATAATAGACACTTGGTGATCAACCATAAACATAGAGAGTTAGGTAGTGTTGTCAATTTTTTTTCATAACAAAAAATGTAGGGACTCCCACCCCCTCTCCCCACACCCACATCCACATGGGTCATTTGTTGTATTAGTAGTAATGTATTAGTACTAGTATATATATATATTATAATGTTATTATTGAAAGTGAGTAGAAATTATATATAGAGTAATTACTTTTTAATAAAACACGTACGTTATTTATGTTGTTCTTCATCTTAGTTGGAGCCAAACATGTTGCTTTTCACCAATCACGTTTCTTTAGCCAAAGTTTTGGATTTATCAGTCAAACATGTTGATTTTTGCTTCATCTATCAAAATTGGATTTGTCTAGTGCAAGTCTATTTTTTTTTTACCTCCCACTTTTTTTTTATGCTCTATTACAAAGAGAAATATTTATCATCCGAGCAACTTCCTCTTCTTGTTGGCATGTCATCTTCTTTGTTAAACAAATCGTCATTTGTATTGCCACTTATTATATTTTTTAAGATTTAAGAAATACATGCTTCGTTGTGTCATAAACTCTGTCCATACTTATCGACTACTTAGTGGGACACACTTTATTTACTGATAAAATAAATAGATAAATTCTGCCCATACTAAGTAGTAGTCAACCTTTAAAACAGATGCAAACGCTCGAATTATATATTCTCCTCGTCCAATAATAGTTGTCTACTATATTATTTTGAGATGTCCAATAATATTTATCTACTTTATGAAATTAGTAGATAATTTTACACTTAAAATCTAATTTACATTTATCATTAATTATACATATTTTTCTATTACATTTTTCAAGACATTGTATTTATTATTCAAAGGGTGATATAATAAAATTATCTTTCTATTATACTCCCTCTGTCCAACCATACTTATCCACTATTGACTTGACACGTCCCTTAAGAAACAATAAATAATTGGGGTAATATTATTATATTATCCTTTGACTTTATTAAATTTAATGTTTTGAGAAATGTGTTAAATGAGTAAATAGTAAGTATTTAATAGCAAGGGTAAAATGGACACAAAAAATAAATTATCTCTTGATTTTTTAAATTTGACAAGTATTGTTGGACAATTATTGCTGGACGGATGAAGTAATTTCTTAAAAAGTGTGCAAAGTAAATAGTTGACAAGTATTGTTGGACGGAGGCAGTACCTTGTCCAGATGCACCCTCATACATTAATTATCTTCTGAATTCAAGATAACAGAAAGTATAAACTATGGGTTAAAAAAAACTGTAGCCAATAGCAATAAATAGAACCTAAACTTGTTGCCAACCACTGCTGAAGATAATCTAATCCTCTAAAAAAAATACATATATATTTAGCAAGCAATTAAACTATCCGATTTATCTCCTTTCTGATATCCTCTTCTTAGCTTTTATTGCCTGCAAAAGTTCCATCACAATGAGTGAAACAATACAACAAAAAATGAATACTAGTATGGACCTGTTTTTGCCAATCAGTGAAAACTAGTTGCTTGAATTGCAGAACCAACCAAAAGTCCAATCCAAAGGCCCTTTGCTTTCAGATTTACGACGAAACACAGTAAAGAAGCAACTGGGATTCCAACTAGATAGAATGCTCCAAGATTCACATATGCACCAATAATCTGCCATCCACTTCCCCTAGCTATTCCTGTTTACAGGCCAAAAATTTACACTACATCATCATTTCAATTTCAAATAAAAGTTGTCCAAACAACTACTTAAGGATCATTGAAAGATATAATAGCTAGTTAGAAGACTTGCCAGAGATAACTGCTTGTAAGCTATCTGTGATGAATGATAGACACAGAAAAGGGGCAATTGCAGCAACATAATCCACCACTTGTTCATCATTGCTATAGGCTTTACCCAAAACTCCGCGGCATAAGAATGTTACTGTGCTCACCAAGACCGTCTCTACAACTGCAAGAAACATTGCAACTCTAACTGCCACTAGAGCCTTCTGAGGATTACCAGATCCCAATTCATTTGACACCCTCGTGCTATACTCGAGCCAGAAATTGTAGTCTTAAAGACATAGCAAGGATGCATAATTTATGTGATGTTTTTAAAGTTTTTAAGAAAAAGCATGAATATTGAACTAACCTTGCACCAACTCCCAATCCAAATGGTATAACAAAGTGCAATGAAGAAATCGTTAAGCTGATCAAACAAAATATGAGGATCAGTACTACACACAAACCACGAATTGAGCATAAAATAGTTAATCATGAACTGGTGCATACATACATACCATATTGATAGTACCGATGTTTCAAGTTTTGGATCTGGTAAAAGTTCAGATAGCAAAGTGAGCACCTCAAATGACCACCATTTAAGGCTATGATGATTTCCATTGCACAAAAATATATCAAGATAAATTATAAAAATTGTGATAAGACTACTTAACAAAAAAAGTTCTTCTTACCAAACCATTAAAGCGGATGGAGTTGCATAACGAAAGAGTTGTCCGACAGCAAGGAAGGCATCTTCATTCAGAGAAGTTAGTCCTCTCACAAGAACTCAATCGACTGATGTAAAACACAAGTAATGCTACAAAAGTCCAGATTGAAAAACTAAAGGCTAAAGCTGCACCTGAATTTCCTAGTCCTAAGTGAAATATGAAAAGCCAGGATAGAGATATGTGGAGACATAAAACCAGAAAGGCGGTTACGAGCATTGGAAGAATCAAACTTTGAATTTGTAAATATCTGAATAGGGGCTTAAGAATTGCCAACTACAGCTTTCATCTACGTTTTTATGACATTTCAATCTTTAATAATCACATCTGCAATTCTACATTCAACGCCGTGTGTTGTTACCTATTGTTCTTCACATAACTGAAAGAGCTTTAGCTGTGACAACCTGCATAAATTGCAAAAAAAGGAAGCAACACAACTTCCAACAATGTTAAAAGGGCATTTCATTTATCCAGGAAAAGATCCCCATCAATATTTTTTACAGTAAAGCATCAAATACATAAATTTACTGATTATAACTTCTATTCAAGACTTCCGAATAGATGGGAGCTAATTACAGTCTACAAAAACTCGGAAGGTGAAGGAGCATCTGGCTTCCCACTATCACTCAATCCCCCTGGGTGCTGCAAGTTCTGCAAAACTTGTGCAGACAACGTCCCCAAACCACCCCCTAATCCATCATTTGCCGAGCCGAAAAATTGACAGACCAGCCGAGCCATGATCCCAAGCAAATTCGTTTGGTTCTGGCAAGCATCAGCATGCATTTGCATCATTTGCTTTTCATGGTCAATCTGCATATTCACCAAACGCTGCCTCCACTCCAGTTCTTCCTCTTCACATTTCTCCTCCAACTTCATTCTTTGCCTCTTCTCCTCATCAAATTCCCTCTCTAACCTCAACCTTTTCTCACACTCCCTCTTAGCCCACCTCATCTGTCTTTCTTCCAACATCAATCCCTTCATCTCTATATCCTCATTCCTCTCATCATCTCTTCTTTCCCTGCACAATTCCATTTTTTTCCTTCTTTCTTCTCTCTCCAACATACCCTTCTCCCTACTCCACTCCCTCTCCCTCCTCTTCTCTTCCCTCCTCATCAAAACATCCCTTAACTCTAAAACTTGCCCACCCACCATCCTAATCCTTCTACCACAAAACCCTTTCCTCATTTTCCTTCCACGCATCCATACACTATCCTCAATTTCCTCTCCCTCCCCACTTCCATCCACATCATGACCCAACTCACCATCTTCATCATCATCCTCCAATTCCTCACTATCGATCCCAAATCCCAAACCCAATACACCATCATCACCATAAAGCTCAATCATATCATTATTGGGGGCATTTTCTTTGATATCCAATTCAACATCCCCAAACACTTCCTTGTACTTCAAGAAATTTTCCCAGTGATTCTCTCCATCTTTCCAGCTGAACTCGTTGCTTGATGTTCTGATTTTCTGCTTGACACCCAGATACTGATGTCGCATGTTTTGAACTTTGATGGATACGTCACGCCATGACCATTTGAAAGGGAAGTGAAGTGGGTCTTGCAGGTGATGTACGGTATTGACATGGTCAGCAATGGGTTTGAATTTTTTCTCTCTGGTTTTGAGCTTGGCTAAGATGCCGGAGTTGAGGAGGTCTGAGTACTTAGTGAGCAGAGTTTGCTCTTCCACTTCAGACCATTTCTTGCGCTTCATCTTCTTGATCAACTCTAAGCTCACTTTTCGGGTTGAGAGTTAGGGTTACGCTTACATTCGGGTCATTTTGTTGGACAAGAAATGTGTCCCTAGATTCGGGGAAAGTGAACTCTACACTTTTGGGTCGTCTTTGTATTGTAGTAGTATGCAATATTTTGTTACACTTGCTATCGTGTCTAAATTTATAGGGATAATGGTCTGAAAAATACCCTAACTTTGGTCGGATTTGCTGTTGCGATACTAAACTTTCATGAGGACCTATCACCTCCCTAGACTATTTAATATCGTATTTTTTACCCCCTGAACTATTTAATAGTGTATTTTAAAGGTATATATGTGTCCACGTGGACACATATATACCTTTAATTTTGCATTATTTTTTATGT
>NW_006239181.1:601972-626971 GCF_000226075.1 Solanum tuberosum | reverse complement strand
ATACCGTATTTTTTACCCCTGAACTATTTAATAGTGTATTTTAAAGGTATATATGTGTCCACGTGGACACACTACTATTTCTAATTTTGCATTATTTTTTATGTCCACGTGAGCAAATATATATGTTTAAAATACGGTATTAAATAGTCTAGGGAGGTGATAGGTCCTCATGAAAGTTTAGTATCGCAACAGCAAATCCGACCAAAGTTGGAGTATTTTTCAGACCCTTATCCCAAATTTATATGATATACTTTTTTTTCATCTTAAAAAATAATGTATTTTTTTATTTAATAAATATTTAGTGATATTATTAATATTTTTACCTAAATTGGGTCTCATTTTATTTGGCAAAAGATCCATGAAGATATACTTTTTTTTATGACAAGGAAAATCCGCAGTCACTAAACTCGCAAATTACATTGGAGAGTTTGACATAAAAGGCAAATCTCTTGCTTTTGCTATCAAGGGGTATCGAACTTGAGACCTCCAACATAAAAGTTTCATACCGAATCAAAACTATATCTCATAAATAAGAAGAGAAGAAATATTGAAGTTTTTTTCTTTTTGAGTTTTTAACTTTGACTTAACACCTTTCCACTTTAGTATTTTTAGTATAATATAATATGATTACTATGTAATATTTGTTATTTTATAATATATTTTGATTTAATGTAGAGGTAAAATCATAAACCCATTTGTACTTTGGAACTTCGTATAAAATATGATCAATCATTGCAATACGAATATGAGTAATTTAATTCATCAACTATAAACATATTTAATTAGTTCGATCATAGATTTAATTCATCAACTATAAACATAGTAAGATACTCTCTCCATTTCTATTTGTTTGTATTACTTTAGTTCAAATTTTCCATATGACATCTTTAAACTACAAGATTAAAGATATTTTCATACAGTCTACGTATCTTTAGTTCAAGACCACCAAATTCATTTTATTTTATTTTTACATGCGTATTTTTTTAGAGTGGAAAAAGCCTTGCACCCAATGTTCTACCAAGCCAATAAAAGTATTACTGATGTCTTTATATAAACAACCGTTCATAAATCATAGTTAATATTTCTCACATAAATTGCTAATTATGATTAACTAATGTAGATTGGTATAAATAACTAATGCCAGTACGTTTTTCCTAAAGCCCCAGAGAGACATAACAAGGAACTCAATAAACACTTGAGAAACTAAGCAAATCACAAGGATAAGTATTTGTTGCAAATACATTATTTTCATTTACTATGTATACGAAAATTCATTCATCAATTTCAACTGTAAATTCAACACCATATACCCTATCAGTGACGATACTAAGGAGAGATATTCACTTATCCTATTCCCTTTGCTATTATTTTCCTCCACCGATGACAAGTTAATACCGTGGCACAACAGCAATCTTTCTTCTTCTGTTTTTCTTTTTGCACGAATGGCGGACAAGAACTGAACTTCAGCAAGCATATCCATACATAAATAATCAGAGACCCGCAACCTCAGTTTTTGTGCTGCATTCTCCCACTTTCAGCACCAGCATAAGGATCGATTGTCACATTGATAACAGCAGGCTTCCTAGCAGAAAAAGATTCAGTAAGTGCAGATTTAAGTTCATCAGGTGTTCCAACAAGGTATCCTTTTCCTCCAAAGGCTTCAATTAGAAGATGATACGATGCACCAGGAACAAAAGATGTGGGTGCTGGATCTTCTTTATAAGGTCCAGTAATTTCTTCGGGGTTCCTTCTATCACCACCATAAACTCCTCCATTATTAAAGACTATAACCACAACTGGGAGCTGGTAGCGAACTAGGGTCTGCAGTACATAAATTACTCTGAATTAGGATTGTAAATTAAACTTTAAAAGAAAGTGAACCAAGAAATATATGGGAGCCAACGGTGCCATAGGTAAGTTACTCTATAACAAATGTAACTTAGAAGTAGAAGGAATGCCTTCACGAGCATAATTTTTCATTGTAAGGAGTGATCAATGCTATAATATTTAAACAAAAAGTGAAAAAGAGATCATGGTAACCTTAAGAAACGAGGACCAATAAATCCTCATAATTGTATGAGAACACCACCACGGGCAACAAGAGAAAAAAGCTGTACGAGTAACATTACAGGGGATAAACATTAGTTAAGAAAAATCATGAATCACCCCAGAACCGGCAAATAGGGTATAGCACAAGATGGGTACTAGTAATAGAAGGGATTATGGGCCCAACATCAAGAACCAGCACATCAAGGTAAGGGGCCTAGGTTCCAGTCATTATAACTGCTGATGAACTGTTGGTTGATTCAATGACCTATTGAGCAGCTTTCTAGTATATGGGAAGTAAGTGTACTGACTTGTGACATCGAGTTGAGTTCCCTGATTTTGTACCACAAGTTTTAAGTGATCTTACTAACTTATGAGTTATGACACCACTGCATTACACCGCAGCCAAGTCAAGGTATCACTTTCTAAACCCCTAATTTCCCATTTAACTATCTTCTCAACCAGAAAAACAATAAGATCCATCATTTGAGAAGGTTGCTCCATCAGCTGAGCTGGAAAGCAATTCAGATTAAGGGCTTGATGAATTAACCCTAGAAAATTCTGAGCCCATTCAAATCTACTTCACATCATGTGATCAAAAAATGAGTTGGGTTTTAACTTAATAAAGTAGCAGCGGAGAACCTATGAATATTCAACCCCATAAATATGCAAGAGATGGTACTGAACATATTTGTATTTAGTGGTTCATTACAGTTTAAGATCTGTCAGAAATTCCATAAGAGATATTAGTGAACTACTCAGATATCATTACAGTTATTCCACTTAGATATCATTCCTGAAAACCAATGAACTACTCAGAAAGATAGAACCTGCTGTTGACTATTAAATCTTACTAACCCCTGAAATTGCCAATAACGAAACTACATAAGAATCCTTAATCCACAATATTGGGGGAGGACATTAAATGCCTACAGCAGTTCTCTAAGCAGCAGAAAAAAATAGTATTCAGAGCCTAAGCTTAAGCACTGATCAGTTCAACTCCATATTATATGAGAAAAATCTATTCAATTGGGCTTAATTATTACTCACAATCGTAAATGATTTACTAAACGAGACATTAGACAGACTAACAAGCAACAAGATAATGAAGAAGTTCTCTGATTACCAAGAAAGAAAAGCATCATATGTCGAAGATCGGCAAAGCTATTCTAGGGTAACAACTAAAGTCAGTCAGATCCTATTAATAGAGTAAATAGAGGGAAAAAACATATGAAATAGAGGAAGACAACAAACCTCAACTTCCATGGCACTGAAGCCAAATCCAGAGTCCCCTTCAACTGCTACTACAAGCCTTTCAGGTGAAGCAACAGCAGCTGCAATGCAGTACCCCAGACCAACTCCCATTGTCCCCCACGTCCCTGCATCCAACCGGGTCCTTGGCTCGGTCTGAACTAATACTGATCGCCCCACATCCATAGTATTGGCACCTTCGGAGACAACAATTGGAGCAGGACTGCCTAATTGCAGTATTGCATCTCTAATAATTCTCATTGGTGTCATAAAATTAAATGGCACAACATCCTTTGCCAGTTGTGCCTCCATTTTCAAAACATTTTCCTTACTCTTCTTTGATAATGCCTCAACCCAAGGATGAGACTTCCCTAAGCAAAAAGGGTCATCCTTAATCTCCTTATGTATCATCTCAACAACCTTAGTAGCATCACCAACCAACCCTAAACATGGTTTCCTAAGCTCAATCTCCTCCTTATCTACATCAACTAAGATAAACTTCACATCCTTAGACCACTTTGGTGGCTCTCCAAAATGCAAAAGCCAATTAAGCCTCGCGCCAACGATCAACGCCACATCACACTTTCCAATTGCCAGTGACCTTGCAGCCGTAGCAGCTAGCTCATGATTATCAGGCAACAAACCCTTTGCCATTGGTGTTGGCAAAAATGGTATTCCAGTACGCTCAACTAAATTCTTTAAAGCATTTTCAGCTCTAGAAAATGTAGCCCCTTTTCCAAACACAATCAAAGGCCTCTCCGCTTTCCTCAACAAAGCAGCCGCCTTTGCAATTTCCGAATGTTGAACAATGGGTTTAGCAATGAGCTCTTTATTCCTGCAACTCTCAGCATCATCGATCAATTTATGTGCTTCAGTGTCACTAATTGTCTGATGAAGCACATCAGTAGGAAGATCCAAATAACAACCACCTGGCCTGCCAGAGATTGCCCAATCCAAAACACTGAAAACACAGCTGGGGATTTTCGTTATATCAGTTGCTTTAGCTGAGTATTTAGAGAAGGGTTTCACAGCCTCAATTTGATCTAATTCTTGAAAATCGCCACGACCCATTTCTTTCTGATCAGATGACCCAGATATCAGAACCATGGGCCAGGTATTAACGGTTGCATTGGAAAGCCCAGCGAGGCCATGAACGCACCCTGGACCGGAGACGGTGAGAAGAATACCGGGTCGACCGGTAAGATAACCATAAGCCGAAGCCGCGTAACCGGCAGATTGTTCATTGTGGAAAGCAATAAACCGGATACCGAGTCCGACCGACCGGTTCGCAAGGGAAGTAACGGGTATACCGACAACCCCGAACATCCGGTCGACGCCGGCACGTGCAAGGCACATGGCAACGAAGGTGTTGCCGTCGACAGTAGATAGGGTTTGGTGATCGGAATCAGACATTTGAAGTGAATTTTAGAAACAGAGAGACTCTTTTCAGTGATGGATTTTACAGGGAAGATCAATTTGAGTTATTTAAGAAAGGGCAGACGTGTTCGCTTATATATAGGGATTTATTTATTTATGTTTAATATTAGAATACTATTAGTTTCTGCCTACCCCAGATACTTGTATGGCGGCCTGAGGTGCAGAAATTGGTTTCGTCTACTCATCTAATATTTTTACTTTTAACGCTGGTTTATTTTAGTTGTTCATTTTATTAAATTAAAAAATCTTGTAGTAATTAATTATTTTAAAGTGTTCACATTTGTTGTAAAATTTTCTAAAGGCTGAATTAGTAAAATTATATTTTTAATTTTAATTTCTTAATATGTGTATAAAAAATAAAATAATCAATTAATATGAAACGGAGGTAGGATTTTATTGTCCGCTTGCCAAATGAGAAATTCTCGGTTTAACAAAAAATTTGATGGTACATGTCAAGTTGGCTTTGAGGTCTCAAAATGTAAATGATACACACAGAGAAAGTGGGACATGTTCATGTTCTATTTAGGAAAAAAAAATATCCCGAGGGAAGTGGGTCTCTTATCTCTCTCTTGAAGGTTTCTAACCCCCATTTTATGCCAGCTTTTCATCATATATATTGGATCATCAATGTAAATGTAAATTAATCAAAGAAAGCTGGCTTAGAAGTCAGTCCAAAATAGGAGTCCAGAGGTTGATATGTGACCCAACTTAGATAAAAGCACTTCTATCAATATCAATAATAGGTACCAACCAGGCAACATCTGCATAATTATATCTTTTTTCATTCAAATAAAACACATCACAGTAATTTGGTGTTGGTTAGTTGAGTACAATTCTAGATGAAATGCTTTGTAAGATACACATTTTATTGTAGTCCCCACATCGGTAGGATAAGGGACTCGGACTTATTATATGGAGAAATCCTCTGCGAACTTTACCTTCAAATGCACAAAAAAAAAGTCAGAATATTAGTATCATAAGGTTATTAAAGTTTTGCTTATAAACATTTTGGACCAAAATACAAAGCCAAAATCGGCATCTAGTCTACTTACAGTTTCTTCTAAACCCCCAAAACCAGACTGGTTAACTACTTGAAAATTTCACTGGAATTGATACATATATCACAAGAAAGAAAGGAAAAGAAGAAAAACACGGGTTTTGATGATCAGATATCACCCACCAGAAGCCAGAATGAGATATCTTCAGGGACAATACTGTAAAACCAAAACACAAGCCATTAGATAAAAAAATAACATCTTCATATTAGGCTCCATCTTCATCTGATTTACTCTTAGGGAAAGGCAATTGCCCTTCGTTTCGGTCTTCTTCTTCACCCACATGATCAGGTGGAGGGGCTTGCTCCTCTCTTTCATTATTTTCAGGGCGAAAGTTAATAGGGAACTTCGTTACTCTAGGTTTGTCCGTTAATATATTTCTTTGAACCCTATCAATTAGGACTTTCTGTGGAGGCTCTTCTCTCAGCTGCTCAGCATCATAATCGTTGTTCACATAGTACCCAACTCGTACAAATTCCTGCCCCAAATATGAGCAGGTCAACAAGAGGACAGTAACACCAATAATGTCTTCTTCACGAATTTTCAAAGGATCTGGAGGGTCCGCCTAGCATCAAAGTTCGGAAAATATAACATACATTCAATAAGGCAGACAAAGCATTAGTACCACGAGGGACAATTGGAATCCAGGAGATAATACCTGCAAGACAAAGCGGTAATTTCCAACATTTACAGGGCCAACAAGAACGCTTTCTAAAACTTGGTCATATGTCTCATCCTCAGCCGATCCCACATAGATGAGCTTCCATTCCAAATCTGCATGAGCATATGACAAAGAGATTATTATGCAACCAAAATCAAATAAATCATACTTACAACAATATCAACAGAAACAACTAGGGCTCAACTCCAAGCTAATTAGGCTCAGCTACATAAATCCTCACTAACAAAGTGAAACACTTGGTAGTGTAAATCTTGAAAAACAGCCAGAATGTATCTGGCTTAAAAAAAAAAAGAGAATAAATTTGGTGGGAGAATTTCTATCTGCAAAGAATATAGCTTCTAAAGGTTCAACCAATTTATAGATCATTTTACTGAAATTTTGATCCTCAAAAGAGAAAAGAGAACTGTGTTACCATAACAAAATATTAAGTCCATTCTCTTCCGTAGTTAACTACCTAAATAATCTTAAAAGTTGGGAAAGATGGTTTGACGTCCTAATAATCATTTGCTGTTCTGATATAGAACCAAATAATGCCCAATCAGATTAGGAGGATAAACATCCACCTCTGGTTTTGACTTAAGGGGTAAGTAAGCAACAGTACCACAGTATCATCTATCTGTTCTTTGAATTGATGATTTGATGTTTGGCTACTGGCAGATTACAATTTCTCCGAGAGAAAGTACTCATATTATGGGCCATAATCTAATTTATCCCCTTCCATAGTTTTTCCAGGTTCCACCAACTATCATGCCACTAGAGACCAACTCCTATAAATTTTCTACAAATAAATTTTACTGTGTTTTGTTTTTGTTTACAGCTTAATTGACACTTAATTAGATGAACACCTGGGTTCAAAAGTTGTTTCCAACTTGTATCCCATGAATCAAGAAAAGGAAAGTAAGTAAGGTAAACAAAAAATCCTTCTTTTTCTTTGAACCCACCCAATCAAAAATCCCCGAGGATAAAAACTTATTAAAACCCAAATACAGTTTTCACCCAAATAAGCATTTTTATATCCCTCACAACAATCCATTTCACAAAAAACTTCCATCCAGATCCAGTCCCAAGTTTAATGGTATTAAGTTACCGTCTAATCTCATCAACGACCCAAACAGCCCCAAAGGAAATATGCAAAATAGAATGGAGTTAATGTATTAATGCTGCACATAAACATGCTATCAAGTATTATACTAGGAAATTCCTATAACAGTATTAGAAAAATCTTTTTAACTGCAGGCCATCAGAAAATGATAATAGTAGTATGCAGTATGTACTTATCAGTTCTAGAAAAGGAAAGCTTGAACTCTAAAGTTCCTTTTCTTGAAGCTACTGCTGGAACTAACATCATGACATCACCTCCCCCACCTTGAACCAACTAGAAAGCATACTTTACAAGGACATGTCAAGATGCTTCATTGCTTTTAGGCACACATGCAAATAATCTAAAGATCATCAAGTTAGACCATTGATAGTAAGTGCAATGGCATAAAAGCAAAAGCTCAAAACGAGTTCATTCTTAAATCCAAATATCCACAATCAGAATTACAAATCATTTGGTTAAGAGGAGACAGTCCTGGACAGAGGGAAAGATTAGGAACTACTATACATTCTGCTCACAAGTGAAATGGAAGAATAAACAAGCTGGCTTGAAGTCTTGTCAGAAACTCTGTTTTTATCCTAGAAATGATTTTATACTGAAGTCTACTATGACATGGAAAACCAAGATTCCCCAGAAAACCATAGCATGATTATTTCATCTATCAAACTGGCATAGTTTGACATTGGGAAAGCTGGGAAGCACAGCAGATATATATATATATATAGTTTGATGATCAAAATTGGTCAATAACCTGAAAAATATTTCCCTGCACCTGATCTTTCCCACAAGTTATGTTAGGTTTCCCCGGTGATTCATAATCTCAGCTCAAGCCAGGTACAAAGCGTATTTAAGACTCCAACATGAAGAACCCACAAATTTTACCAGCTCCTAGGATTGATTAATCCCATAATTTCCATTCGATTTACTCTGAGCATTTGGAAATATGCAACTTTGCTTATATAATGCTACCAATTACAGCAAGATATGAGCAAAGCCGACCAATTGATGTTATATGATTGAAAGAATCACCGCAGTATCAAGAACCCTACATCAACCAAATTTAAGCATGACCTTTACGTATATGATGTGATCTGAAATTTTAGCATGTGGCTACTCACGAGTCACGTGAACAGCGATTTAGCCTAAGTTGCTTAGCTGATCTTACCAAAATTACTAATGGTGTTGGTTAGCAGTCATTTTAGCTTATCTAGTATAGCTAGCTAGGTCTACAAATTAAATCTTTTTCATTCCACTGTTATCTATCTTTGTAGAATTTCGCCTAGCCCTAGCTTAGGGCTTAGTTCTTCCTCTGATTACACTTCCTAGCTGTATTTTAATAAGTTCAGTTATCCCCAAATTCCAGATTGCATCAGTATGTTTAAACTGAGATACCCTCACACACGAAAATATTTGTCCCTTGGATTTCTGTGACATCAACAAACACTTGTGGAAATTAAAACAATCAGAAAATGAACCTCTAACCCCACAATCTCACAATAGCTTAGCTAAGCATTACTATAATAGGAACAAAATGTAAACAAATTAGTCAAATCAATTGAAATATGAATTTACACTGCCAAGTCCCCCCCAGTCAACTTTCTTTATGAAAGTAACCCTAATAAGTCAACATGCAAAAGAAAGAAAAAAGAGTCAATTTTCTATATGAAAGTAACCCTAATAAGTCAGAGAGATACAACATGCAAAAAGAGGGAAAAGAAGAAGTACCATCTTGGAGAGGAGTGACACACTCGTAAGATATTTCAAACTGGAACGGGGACAAAAACGACGCCGGATTGTCTAATACGGCAACATTCGTGATGTTCACCGCACTCATATTGTATCAACGCTGTAACCCTGGGCGGCGTTGGATCCAGCACAAGAAAAGCTTGGAATCTAAAATCTCCGTCGGAGAGACGGACTTGTTCTCACCGCCATAGTGAATAATTTTCAAGCAGAAAAGGCAACTGGTTAGAACAACAAGCCCACCAAACAAGGAAGCAGCTCTTTTATTTCAATTTACTTGTTTTATACTGTATGACCGGCTGTATCTCCAGCTACCGGCTATAGCAGGTTTTTAATATTGGCGGGAGCTCTCATTCCCAGCTAGCTGTGGCACTTTGGCTTTTAGATGTGTACAACATCAAACAAACAATTCTTACACCTATCATATTTTGCTTTTTAATTCATTTTTAAAAAGATGTCGTTCCTTTTTAATAACTCCTAATTCTAACTTTTCATATAATATTTTAAAACCACAATATTATAAGACACTTTGAGACATTCTACATACTTTTAGTTAAATCCATAAAATTCAAAAGATTTATTTTCTTAAATTTTGTGTCAAGTTAAAATCAAATAAACAAAATTGAAACAATGAAGCAGAGGAAAAGTTATATTAATTAAATTTTATATTTATATAATATTTTATAACCATCTTGATCATAGTAATTATGCAACTTTTAATTGTAGAGACAGTATCTTAAAAAGTAAAATAGATACTCTATGAGAGCTTCCAGTTCTATGTCATTTGATTGGGAACTAGTTATCCCTAGATTAACTATCCTAGGGTTAGTTATCCCGGGATAACTTATCCCATCACTATGCTAATAAATGGTGGGATAAGTTATCCCAAACATGTCAACCAAACAAGTCATCTAAATTTTATTCCAACACTATTTATACTTATCCCTCACACCAAACGATCCCGGGTAAGCAAACTGCAAAGTTGAATCTGTGGGTAACAGTCTTTCCAGTAAGATACACAAGTGCAGACTCACACCTATGTCAGTGTTTCAGCTTGCTCTGCGTGGATCCAATTTGTTTCCAACAATTGCGCACCCACAAAACTGTATAAAATTACACGCACATTTGAACATTGGGTCTCTATACGGTATGGTATAGGATGGCGTCCCACAGTTCTGTACAGCATCGCAATCATAACACAAAGAAGTTCAGCTCTTTCCACGGTGTATGCAGCCATCACAAAGTGATCACATTTTACTCTGTCAACTATTCTATGTAGTATGCATTTATACCTGTGTGTGTGTGTGTGTGTGTGTGTGTGAGAGAGAGAGAGAGAGAGAGTGGAAAATGGAAGTTCCTTGAGAATAAACCAATATTTACAACTATTTTTCAGCCTTCACATCCATTTTTCTAATCTGAGAGCGGAACATGTCAGCTATATCAGCAGATGTGCTACATTCCTCAGGTTTTCTATCTGACACACACCGTATGAATCTGGGGAATCTGACAGAAATACCACGAGATGGATGGACTAAACCAATGGCTGCGTGATGCACTGGTGACACTGTGAAGTCAGCACCCCTTATCACCCACACAACTTCTGGAGAAAACCACATATCCGGAACTTCTTCACTTCGGTAGTAGGGTGGCTTTTTCTGGCAGATCTTGTCCGCATCGAAGAAGTCTCTCATCTGAAAAAGTTAAAAGTCAGCAAGTCCCAATTAGTTCTACTGAGTGCTCTGAAACCAGACTTTCTTCAACTATTATAAAACCCTTTAGTGCCTTCTCTTTTCCTTAAAGATTCTCTTTTGTTGCTATTCTTAATATTTCTTTTTCTTAAAGATTCTCTTTTAGTTTTTCCTTTCCATGGTCATTAACCAAACATAGGAGATTTGAACTCACAGATTCACATTGATTATAAATATATATAAATGTGTTACTGAGAGATGAAGGCCTAACACAACCACAAGATGAAGACCTACTGCAAACACCATCTCTAAATGCACACATAAGAACTTGATATATGGATACATGCTGACACATTAGTACACAAATGATAACAAAAACAAAACTTGAGTTATACTTTAAGGCCAATGATAAAAGCATGCTTCTATGTGCAAGTAGCTAAGATATTTTTCAACAGACAACATTGACTTGCTGAGTTTTCATTTACTTGTCCAGCTATAATATTTTACTTAATTCACAAGCATTTGCAATGATAAAAGCATGCTTCTATGAGCAAGTGGCTAGATATTTTTCAAGAGATAACATTAACTTGCTGAGTTTTCATTTACTTGTCCAGCTATAATATTTTACTTAATTCACAAGCATTTGAATGAAACATAAACTTTTCGAAATCCATAGAGTGTTTGTTCTGCTTAAGCTCTTCGGGACTCCCATAAACATTTCCATTTTCTTAAGCTCTCCTGTCCTATAGTATCCTTTTTTTCCAATAATGGTAGTGTCCGGTCCAACTTGCACACCTTGACTATTCAGGAGGATTAAGTTGGACCTATGCAATCTTGTTACAACTGTTTTTTTTTACAGAGATTTCTGGTGAAAACCTCAAATCTTGAAGCATGGGCAGGTGAACAGAAAGTCTGAGTAAGGAGAACTAACTAAGCTTCCACCGGGTACCCTGCTGTCTCCACCAACACAGGCAATGGGTAATTCCGCCCACTAAGGCTTAAGCAGATGAGAAGAAACCACCAATTGTTTTTCTCCCTATCGGTGTTTGAACCTGAAACCTCGCAATTATCCTCCCACTTCATCAACATTTTGTGCATCCAACCAAAACAGAGTTCTGTAGCAGTTTTACAAAACCCCGTCTATCACCTAAATGAAGGTGGCATAAACTGTAGCAGTTTTACAAGATAACCAACTCCCTATGCTGTAGTGATCTATCTGCTCTATTTTGTGTTCTATTGCTAAATTTGTGAACCACAATCAAACTCAAAAACCATGTGCACCTCAGCATTTCAACAAAACAAAGAAAGAGATGATCTAAAGCCACAGTAGGCTGTTCTATAGACCAAAATAACACGAAGTAATAAAATTCACCAAGCATAAGAGATTGGATGAAGGTCCAGTAATTGAACTCCTATATCAATTTTAACTTGATTAGTAACATGATGGGAAGGGATTAAATTAAACCTCATGCCATCAAAAGACAAACCTTTTATAAGATCAGAAGAGAATTAATCAAGTTATATCATTATGGAACTCACCTCTACATAGAAGGAATCAGAAAACCCAGACATGACCCGGCAGACACTCTGAAATTCCTCTGTGTCAGGGTTGTAGCAGGCCATAAGGAAAGGACTATACCTATAATTTGAAAATGAATGTGTTAATCACATGAAAGCATTCATGCACCAGAATCCAATGCAATTTCTCAGCAGTCATAAAAGAAGCAACAAAGGGGAGGGTGATGTTATCTTACTTGTCCACACAATATATACGCATTACATATAGCAATACAAATTCACATGGTTTATTTTTAGTTTTTTTTTTGGAGAAAGGTAATGAAGTTCCTAACAAGAAAAAAGGTAACAATATTATATATCGTTAATACAAAGCCTGTGCTAAGTCATATTTGCAGTTAAAAAGGAGCAAAAGTAGCAAGAATATTTATGTGTTCTCTTAAAGGATTCCATGATATCTAACAATGAATCTACTTCATCTAGAAATTCTTCTTTACACCAAAAGTGAAACAAAAGCAAACAATTCATATTGATCTACTGAGCAGGACTGTTCAAACAAATGCACATGTTTGTAGCACTGAACTATCAAATGGCATATAATAGCGTACACAATCTACCTTCACTGGTAACACCAGAAATTTCTGTAAAACAAAATTGTCACCAAGCAATCTCAATCAAATAAGATTTCTGGGTGAAAATGCTCAAATTCGTGGAGATTTGCAGTTTGTTTCCTTAACCATCCACATAGTACTTTAGAATAGGCATTCCCGCTCTAAAAAACCTAAATAAGATTTCTAGGTGAAGAAATGCTCAAATTAGTGGGAATTGCAGTTTCATTCCTTAACTGTCTGCATAGAAGAAACCAATGAGGAAAGAAAGATTGGTCAATACCATCCTGCTTTTCTTCCATTCCCATGCCAAGCACCAATTGGAACCAAGTCCAGGGAATCATTTAATCCTTCAACATAGTCTCTCTTGACCTGCAAACAGGTTCCAGGATTAGAACTGAAAATTTCATCTTCTTGATGTAATATATGATGTTTAGAGGCAACACCTTTAACCATGCATCAGAGCGCTTTGATGGTGTGTACCCAGCATCTTCATCAAGAGACTTCACCATGATCCCTTCACATGAAGCATGTAGTGCAGCATTAAGAAAGCTGTTCATCCTAGCCAGTGTGGCTTCATCATCTGCACAAGCATCATCGCACTCTACCTAAAGAAGAAAAAATTACTGAAACACTGACACAGGAATGGCCCATGGCACATACTAACAAACAAAATTTTAAAAAAAAACACAAAGAAGCTTACAGTCATTTCTGTCGCGTACTCTAAATAACCTACTTTGCCGTCACCAAATAAATCCTTCAAATCTGATTTTCAGACAGCAAAATTTTGAAGAATTAAGAAGATAGTAATATTACTTACTAAAACTCCGCACTTATAGGGAGAAACAACGATGCATACATTTTCGCCTTTGACGGAGCGGCAGATTCAACAATCTGCACAAAGAGTTCTAATAGTTATAGGCTCCTAATAACATTCTCCAAAAAATAAAAGACGTGAATGTCCCAAATGAAACAGTAAAAGAGAGCAAAAGAAACAGCTAGGTGTACATCATTGTGAAAGGACTCTAGCTAGCCATGAAAGCCTCACATTGCCTGATCAGCAAAACTTTGAAAGAGGCAGACACATGTAGAAGTCTCCTCAAGCATCACTCCCAGGTTGAAGTAGAAAGACGAAGGTTACTTTTCATATTGAAGCATGCATCACAATATACAAACTAAGATCATGCACCATTTTCGAGATTCTTGATCGAATTAAGAAATCTTATACTCTATCCAAATGACATGGTTCATAGCACAAAGGTCAAATTCGACTCAAGTTGACTTGTCCTCAATTTTTTTTCTTTTTTTCTTTTTTGAACATTGGTGAAGTTGTATTCTTCAGCATTAAGGACATGCTGGCCATCTTCAAAAATTTACAGCCCTAAGCCTAACCAAGATTACAAGCTCCCTATTAATTCTATAATGTGATCTGCATCTTTACAGAGTTGTTTACAGCAAAAAGTAAAGATACCAAACAATTCCATTTTACTTTGTGAATGGAATTCAATTCTTTTCATTTTTTTCACAACAAAATTTGTTTATAACTACATTAAAAATCACATAAATATTACTACAACAACAAGTGTCAACAACATATCCAGTGTAATCCCACAAGTGGAGTCAAGGGAGGGTGGTGTGTATGCAGTCTTGCCCCTACCTTGTGAAGGTAGAGAGGTTTTTCCGGATAGACCTTCGGCTCTACTAAAGTATACCACCGTCAAGTATTGAAAGGAAAGCTTATTCAAATAATAAGAAGAAGAATCATCATCAATTGCATTATATAAGCTATTTCCTTAAGTGAGTTGCTTAACGAAAAGCTTATTCAAATAATCAGAAGAATAATCATTTTCAAAATGCTTAAGCTGTGTCAAACAAACAACTAACTAAAGTCATACCAGCAGTCACATAAATATTACTACAGAACCAGATAATTTAGACAAAAATATTTTTAATATGTTTAAGAGCATTGTAATCAATAAAAAAAAGTTGTTCGGCTCTCTAAATAGTGATTGTAAAAAACATGAGTTGATCCATAATGAGTATTAGATTGAAAATCTCATAAAGAAGACTGTCAAGTCCAATCCCGAAGATGCAAAGAGCCCTATAAATCAGATAGAGGGAGTATATTTTTATTTCTATAGCTTCACATATTCTCTACCCTTTCCAATAATCTTTTGATATATCATTTTTCTTTAGGATTGCATTTAACTCCATCTATTTCTACAAATGTTAGAGCCCCCTGAATTGTGTAACCTGGAAGTCTTATTGTCCAATATTAAGGACTTCTTAATGAAATAAGATTAACATTTTCAGGGTTATCTTTCCTCACCCAAAAGAAACAAACCTTGCACTGGATAAGTTTCCATAATATTTCTCCATATGAGAAAGTAATACCATAAACAAATTGGCTATTTGGTTTAGAGTTACTGATAAACTAGTAGCTCTTAGCACATGTTTTCCCTGATTTCACTAGAATAGAGAGGCGGCGAGAATCACTATTGCAAGTTAGTCACAAAGTAAATGATTGATGATTCCTAGGATTTCCAGTCAAAATCTGGTGCAATGCTTCAGTGAGACCTTAAATGTTTTATTAGTTATAGACCTGTTCACATCACATACATTTGTGACTCATCACCGAGTAAATTCATCTATCGAAGCTTAACCAGATTAACAAACTGCCCCTAACTCATTAACAAGATGTTTCTCTTGTCGATCAAAACTGGTGAGTATTTATCCACACCAAAAAAAAAGATATTATGTATCAGTAGCAATGTAAAGGATAGACAGTATGTAATAGAAGGCACGGAGATCCAAAAACAATTGGAGAAATGGTTATAGTATTACTGTTCTCCGTTTGCAAACATGATATCGAAAACAAAAATGCATATCTCAACCTGCACAAAGAATGAAAAAAGAAAGAAATGTCAGATACCAAAGATGATATTTTTACAGAGCAAACATCTTTTAGGGAGAGTGCACCATAGGCACTGCAGAAAAAACTTAACTGATCTAGTGTTCAATAAGTTACTTACTTCATTACATAATAAACATAACATATAAAAAAAATTCTTATTACTTAAGGATGTGAAATACAAAAGAATGAGGAGCCAATCTGCTATGTTTATTGCAGACATGGATAAGGAAGGTAAGCCATCATCCTTCCATACACAATGTCCTGATGATAAATCAAATTTTGAGGACATCAGAAGGCTAGAAAATTCCTAATTGAGAATATTGACAGGACCTTAATTTTATCTAACGCAATGATGGAATCTTTGGACCCCCTCTCACGTGAAGATAGTTCTTGGAACGACATGAGCTTTGGACCATTTTGTCTATCAATTGCAACAACCTGAAAAAAATGGAGATCACTCCATAAACAACAAAATTTCATCAATAGCAATTACAAAAACAACATTCCCAGTGTAATCCCACAAGTGAAGTTTGGAGAGGGTAGAATGTACGCAAACCTTACCCCCCTACCGTTATGGGGTAGAGAAGCTATTTTTGATATACCCTCGGCTCAAAAGAGGTGTAATCAAAGCAAGATTGAAAGAAAAATAATGACAACAAAATAGCAAGATACACAAAGAAAATGAAGCAACATGTAGTGATAAAAATTGAAGAATAAGATACTACACGACTACTAAAAATGAGAAGATGAGAAAAGGAGATTGACACGCTGCCTTTCCCACCTAAAAGCATGACAAGACTCAGCTACCTAATACTCTTCTAAATTAATCCTCAATCTCCATACCTTCCTAGCTAGGATTCTAAGGTCATGTCTTTATAGTAAGCTGAAAATGTGTCGTGTCTAGTCTAATCACCTCCCCCAGTTCTTCTTCAATCTACCTCTACCTCTCTTATAACCTGCTATAGCCGATCTCTAACACATCTTCATCTTCATTAGTGCATTTATACATCTCTTCACATGCTCGAACCATCTCAGTCTCGTTTCTCACATCTTGTCCACCACAGAAATCACTCCCACCTTATCTTGTATAACTTTGTTCTTTATCTTATCTCTCTTAGTATGCCCACACAGCCATCTAAGCATCCTTATTTTCATTGTATCTTCTAAATGTGTGTGTTCTTGACTAGTCAGCATGTTGCCCCATACAACAATGTAGGTCTAGGTCTAATTGTCACTCTGTAGAACTTATCTTTATGATGATACATTCTTATCACATAATACCCTAGACATAAGCTTTCATTTCACTCATCTCGCTCCAATACGATGTGCAGCAGCATCATCAACACCCGGTTTTCTTGGATAATAGAGCCAAGATACCACATTCGTCACAGGATAAAGGTGTCCTAATATATATACAAGTGCCCCTTTATTCAGACACAAATTTCCATATTTACACCCTACATATACCTATAACTAGACAAGATTTTTGGATCCTCGGTGTATTCAACCAGATTTTAGAAATAAAAATCTTAAGGCCTAGCACATGCCAAGTTCCCCAGCTTACCACCTTTCGGGTCTAAACAATGACTAGAAGCACAAAATTGAACTTTTTTAATATAACCATGGTGTCCGGGATAGCTTTCGCGCAACTTGACTAATTCCACAAGATACTTGTCACCTCCCACACAACAGGTACCTGGTAACTCTATCCACCAAGGTTAGGGCAGATGAGAAGAATCACCTAGTGTGTCTCCGCTGAGTTTTGAACCTGAAACCTCAAGATTCTCAACCATTAATATATAAAGAAAAAAAATGGTCCAACCTTCAAATTCCATCCTAATTAATAATTGTTGTGTCTCAAGAGTTAGTCTTCTCTTCTCCTATTTCTTTTCCTTTTGAACTTCTTTCACTCTCTGACTTATGTTGAATCATTGTTTTTATTTATTGTTATGAGCTGCTTTTTCTTCTTTTACGGCAATATTATTATTCTTTTAGTTGGATATAAGTTTTTTGTTGTGTCTTAGCATATGCTTTACTCAATATTTGATGTTTGGATGCTCTAATAAGCACCATCAATCTTTTCCTTTTTTGGACAGCCTTAAAACTGCTTGCAGTGTTATTAATTAGGTCTTATGTCCAATTACATCCTTCAAATATAATATCTTGTGAAATCTGTATAGCATCCCTATTTTTCAAAAATTTCATTGGTATGTGACAACCCCCCAAATCTTTCTACTTACAAGTTACAACAACAACATACCCAGTGTAATCCCACAAGTGGGGTATGCGGAGGGTAGTGTGTACACTGTACGCAAACCTTACCCCTACCTTAAGAGGTAGAGAGGCTGTTTTCGATAGCCCCAAACCTTTCTACTTAAAAGTGGAATTTTGAAGAAATACCTCTGCATCCAAGATAAATGTTGCTCCTCTGGAATCACATGATTCTGTAATTATGTTGACCAAATCCGGAAATCTAGATGTTGTTTCATCCCCATTCCTTGAAAATACACGGACTGAACCATCAGACAGTTTATGAATTTGAGCTCGCTGACCATCATATCTGCAAATAGAGATCTTTGAAGATATAATTATATTCCAACATTCAACATCAAAAAGAAATAGTTCAACATGGATAAAGCATATGTAAGAATCTCTCTCTTTAGATGTCCGTCAAATGTCAATACATTCATCTATCTTTTTGGTGCATAATTGTTCATCAAGGTTGCATACACACCACCCTCCCTAGATCCCACTAGTGGTAGTGGGATTACACTGTATATGTTGCTGTTGTTGATTGTTGCAAATTTGGGTAATAACCCACTAAAATGAGAATTTCATGTGATAACTCAGGCACACATATGTTTACTTAAAATGGAAGCACAGAAAAGGTAAAGCCCCAACAAGTGTCATCTCTTTTGTGCTTTTTGAACATAATTGACTCATAAGAGACAATAGGCTGCTAAATAGAGGACTGTGATACTACAAGGAGCCATCACTACTCTGCTTGCACCACGACGAGAACGAATAACAATATTAGGTTTGGATTAAAATAAATGACTATTAAATAAGAAGAGAAACCCACCACATCAGGTAGTAAAACACAAAGAAGAAAATTACTAAGCTCTTTGAAACCAGTACCTCAATGATATGACTGAGGAATTTCTCAAAAGGAATGTGAACTCCAAATAACCCTACAACCACTACCCCTAAAGTTTATGAAGACAGTTGAACTTCTTTAACAATGTCTTACCAGAACTGAAGATATAGAGAAATATAAAAAGAGTTTCTAAAATTGTACTTGGAGAAAGAATTATTAAATGATCGTGAACCCATCCTACCTGCAATCAACAAAAAGTTAACTACCAGAAGCTAAAAGAATATTAGCTCTACTACTCGAATTATTTTTTCGTCCTCTCTTTTCTTTGCTTTTGCTCCTCCTCTTGTTTTTTTTTTCGGTGGGGGGAGGTAGGTGCTCTAGTACTCTCAATTTCTTGAAGACAGATAATATGGTCTGTTATTACGTGATGCTAACAAAGCAGAATTCCCACAAAGAAACATACTTCATGATAATTACTTTAAGAACAAGCCCAACCCACAGAAATCCCGAAGGAGATGCTTCGCAATTCAGGGATCCTGTGTTCCCAGCAGCTCCTCTAGATTGGTAATTTCATTCTCCCACAGTGTCCATTTCATAACATCGAGGGATTACTAAGCAAATGAAACAATTAGCAAACATGCCCAAGGACTCAGATTTAGAAGTGATTTTTTTTTAAAAAAAATCAAGAAAATAAGAGCAAATAACAGGTTTTGTTAGCGGTTACTTGTATTCACATGTAAAGGCTTTGTTGTGAAAGAGTTTCATCACTTGAGGGACCCCATTAGTAATCCTATCACAAGCAAAAATTGAGAAAGTTTAAGACATGGCTTCGTCAGGAAAGAAACAGCAGGATGAAGTGCAGTATAGCAATAATATATGTACTTTGCAAGCATTGGTTTGATGGGTATGCCTGGAGCCATTGACAATGTATTTGAAGAAAACTCAATCCCCTTCTCCATCAAGGAAGGAACAAGTACATCCTGATCGAAACAGAGACTACATAAATTAAACACAAACGACAATCATTACATAGTCCAGGCAAATAATACTCAAATATTAATAGGCTCCTGGGGAAGGATATAAGTGAGAACTGAAATACTTCATTATTTTAAAACAGCACTTTTAGGATTATCGAAGCAGAAAGACAGAAAATAATAGCTATTTGTTTTCAATATTTGGAAGACAAATTGAGTGACACGGGATTTAGGAGACCAACATGAAGCAGTGAACAAGATAGCAATGTTGAGCTGGCCAGGTGAGTAATAAAAATAGAGCACTAACAGAGCTTAAAACTAGAAGAAATAGTGAATGCTTAGTGTGAACAAGGCCTTCACCTCCCGTTGGTGGAACTAACAACACATTTCTGTTGTAACTTATCCCTGACTGGGATATTAGCTGTATCATGAGAATTTCTATCTTCACTTGAAAGTTGTTCTTTTTCTAACTTACCGTGGACTTCGCAAAAATAAAAATAAAATCATGGCACCCAACTGGAGATAGAAAAAGAACAACTTTCAATAGACCTGGATTTTATAAGTGGTTAGAGAGAGCACACTTCTAGATTAAACTTTTAAAATTAGTAAAAGTAACACTTCAATCTAAAAGTAAATAGGAAGTACACTCTCTCTAACAGATTAAACTTTTAGATGAGATGGCCAACCACTTCAACAATAATTTGAAACATATATTACAACTTAAAGTTCATAAGCACTTAAAAGAAAAGAATACCACCACTTAACTCTTGACAGTAAACTATTAGAGACATGATGATTGAATCTTACCAAGCTGGGAAGGATGTTATACGCTTCTACTACTTCTGCTGAAAGACGCTAACAGCAAGGAAATGAAAAATTACTCGTTAGTAGGCAAACCACTGAGGCAAAATTAATGAGTTAGAAACGAAAGGGAAAAGCACAAGATATGAAAGTAGAATATAAATTAAAGAATCAAGACACAGCTTCCCACTTCAATCAATAATAGGGCAGATCAAAAGTAAACCAAACATCAACTGCCAGCAATTTTTACTCATGTCCTCGAAAGAGAACCATCTTCAAATGTAGTCAACCAAAGGATAAGCACAGGACCCAAGGTGAAAACATTCATGAAGAATGGGCTTTCTTACAAATGAAATAAAAGAAAGATTACTGTTGACACTTGACAGGATGGCAACCTCCAGAGGAATAGAATATAAACCTGCAGACAATCTTTCAGGTTTTCGACCAGTCCTTCATAAGGAGTAGAATTGAACACAACTGCTTGAGCTAATGCAGGAAGAACAGTTCTCATCATGGCTCCAATGCGCAAATTCCGAACCTAACTTGCAACAGAAAAGGTAAATAAAGTTGAAATGGCCAAAGAAAAAGGCAAGAATCTGCCACACATCATCTTCCACAACAAGTCGACAAATTATTGAACTTTGAAAGTGGCAGAACAAGAAAATGTGCTTGTTTAGGTCTTTATTTAGATTAAAAGTGTTCTCCCAGGGTAGCTAACTCATCATTAGTTTGTGTAAACTGTACCTTTTTTTACTTTTTTGAAGACCGTGAACTCTTCTAGAGCCAGTGGCACAAGGTTCGAACCCCGGTGGATAATGAGCCAAATTCTACCCTTCTCCAACTATAATATCAAGCTTTTGGTAGGGTTCGAGAACCCATGACGTGCACCTAACCCACACATCATGCTCTACACTTTCACCACTAGACCAAAAACCTGGGCACTTAATCCACAAAACTACATGCTCTCCTAAAGCCAATACTGAAATGATATCAATCGAGAACTATGGATGGCAGAGAGTTTCATTAAAGATGCTTGATCTTTTTCAATAACCTGATGCTATATGGGGAGCACAAAGGAAGCAAACTTTCAACTGTGGATATATGTAAATAAGTATTTAAATTAACCCATGCTTTGACAATGAAAGAGGGAAGAGAAACTACTGCAATATAAATAGATTTGGGACAGATATTGGACTGGAAAGCTCAATACTCCAGTGATTATACTAATCTATTAGGTTGAGTTTGCCAACAAGGGCAATTTAAAACAAACTAGACGCAACTGGTTGAGGGGAGCAAGGGGGCAAAAAGATCTAGAAAGTTATCCTTTACTAGCTTATGCCATTTAATTATGAGATATTGCAGGATTTGATAAAACTTTGGGGAATGCTCTTATCAGTATTACTATTACACATTTATGGACCTACAACACCAAAGAAAGGATTTTATTCCTTGAAAACTGAAACCGTAAACTTACCAAAGTTCTCACAAGAAACTTCATCTCCTTCTCTCTACATGAACACATGAGATTGACAATCAGGCTTTTCTTTCGGATGGCGCTCCCACTACCTGCTTGCAAGCTATGCATTGCATATGGAAATTAAGGTTTCATACCAAGCTTACAGCACGACTAGAAAGGTAGGGTAAACATATAATATTGAGGTAAATTGATAAAATTCAGTATTTTTCAATACAATAAGCTCCATATTGTTAATACATTGTCTTCGTTCCATTTTATTTTCCACATAAAACTTGACATTTCTTTTGGTAAGCTAATTTTAAAACTTAGCATTATTCATACGATATTTGCTTCCAATATTTATTTTCCACATAACTAATACCTGCATAAGTTATGTGAGAATGTGTGTTATCTTTTTTTTTTTTTATGACAAGGAAAACCCGCAGCCGCTACCCTTTGGGTGCGCACAGGGTAAAACCTCCGCTCCTATGCAATAGCTCGCAAACCACATAGGAGAGGTAACCCGCACTAGGCAAGCCTGGTGCGACGAGCTCGACCCAGAAGGCAAACTCCTTGCTTTCGCTGGCAAGGGGTTTCGAACTTGAGACCTCCAACATGGAAGTCCCAAGCCCAAATTACTGGGTCACCCCGAAGGGTAGAATGTATGTGTTATCTTATACAAGATTGAATGTGAACAAGAATCTAGCTATTAATAATACTTGGATCAAACCACCGAATCTTGAGTCGAGGGTCTACCAAAAACAACTCTTCTACCCCACAAAGGTAAGGATAACGTCTACGTATATCCTATGCTCCCCAGACTGCAGGTGTAGGATTACACTGGTATGTTGTTGTTGTTGTGAGCTCAAGATAAACTATCCTAGTTGTACATTTGCAGGTAAAGTGGATAGCATCTCCCTCTCTATATAATAGAATCTTGATGAGGTACTTTTCAGAAAACAGACAGCAAATGGTGGATACCTCCAAATATAAGAAGTCAATCTTACATCTGAAGTTAAAAAAAAAGTAGTCCAACTAATATGCAGCCCAGTCCCGAAACAAAGAAAAAGAAGTCACAAAGACAATTGTTAGAACAGGAATAGGTTTATACAATCCTATTATAATAGAAATAGGTTTATACAATCCTATTAGAATAAGAATAGGTTTATATAATTCTATTAGAATAGGAATAAGAATAGAAATAGAAATAGAAATAGGAATACTAAATAGTATCCTACTTGGTAAAGGATTGTATTCTAGGGTCTGTAAATATGGTCTCAATGTAATAATGTAAATGACAACAACAATTCAATAATATTCTTCTCCAATATTTCTCACACGGTATTAGAGCTAGACCCATCTCAATTTGTTGTTCACTGATGATGGACCCACATTTAGAAGTGTTCACGCTCCAGTTAAGGTCTGGGCGTGTGGGGGAGTGTTAGCATGTCCCATATCGGTAGAGGGATGAGAACTTGGTCTCGTTATATGGACTTGGACAAACCTCCCCTCATGAGCTAGCTTTTGAGGTTGAGTTAGGCCTATGTGTCATATCTTAACATGGTATCAGAGCCATCATTCCGATGACAACTTTTTCACATTTAATTTGTGTAGCACCGTGCCATCATTCCGGTGACTACATTTTCATATTTAATTTGTGTAGCACCATGTCATCCTTATGGTGACTACCATTTTTTTGCATATCTTATTTGTGTAGCATCGTGCATCTCTTCGGACTACTTTTAATATTTAATTTGTGTACCGTGGATTTTTCAGAACTATTTTCTCATATCTGAGTTGCATAGCATCATGTGTCCTTTCAGTGACTCCTCATATTTGATTTGCATAGTTCCATTCGTCTTTTCGGTGACTCCTCAAATCTGATTTGCGTAGAGTTGTGCCATCATTCCAACTTTACTCGTATAATTTTTCTTTTTCAGCAGGGTCGTGCATCATTCCGACCCTACCCATATTATTTCTCTTTTTCAATGGGGTCGTTCCATCAATTCGAACTATCCTATATAATTTCTATTTTCTAGTTGGGTCGTGACATCATTCCGACCCTACCCATATAATTTTATTTCTTAGATTGTGACCAATTTTAGTCATCAAATCTAATACTCCGGCATATGAACATGTTCCGGCCAGTTTTTCGGTGACTTGTTTGTATCGACTCGTCTATTGATTCCAACATGATCCACATACTTTATACTAGATTTAGAGAATGTACAACGACCGTTGCATTGTGAGAAGTCTATATGGAGGAACCACCTAATTTTGTTGCTCAATGGGAGTTTAGTAGCCTTGTATGTTGATTACGTAAGTCACTCTATGGTCTGAAACAGTCTTTGCAAGCTTGGTTTGAGAAGTTCCAACACTGTAATTTTATCACTCTGTGTTTTATCGGCATTATGCATCAAATTAAGTATTTCATGAGAAGACCAAGAACATTGAGATTGATTGTCAATTTTGTGAAGTTGAGTGATCAACTTGCAGATATCTCACCAAGCCTCTAATCGGTCCTCGTGTTAATTACATTTGTAACAAGCTAGGTACAAGAATTGTATGCACTAGCTTGAGGGGGAGTGTTAGAATAGAAATAGGTATATACAATCCTACTTAGAATAGGAATA
>NW_006239181.1:561278-601957 GCF_000226075.1 Solanum tuberosum | reverse complement strand
TTAGAATAAGAATAGGTTTATACAATTCTATTAGAATAGGAATAAGAATAGAAATAGAAATAGGAATATTAAATAGTATCCTACTTGGTAAAGGATTGTATTCTAGGGTCTACAAATATGGTCTCAATGTAATAATGGAAATGACAACAACAATTCAATAATATTCTTCTCCAATATTTCACACAACAATGATCAGAACCAAATAACGAGTTCCATGACCATGTGTAGCAACCATTTACTTCTAAAACTTATAACATATTATAATGTTCTATTTTTTTTCATCTTACACAGACTTCATCCCCTGAATAAGATAAAATCCAAAAGCATACTAATAGAAGCTTGCCATAAAAGAAGGATAGCATGGTCTGAAATTCAAGAAAGGGATTCGCATGACATAAAAAGAAAAGATAAGAAAATGATGCAGGAATACAGTCCGTCGAGTACTTGGAAGTGCATTGCTGAGGTTAGCTCTGTATTTTTGTCATGTACTTTTTCTCTCTTTCTAATTCTAAGGATTTTTGCGCTAACATAACAAAAGAGATTATGTGGTTGGGGCAATAGGCTCTGGTCTAGGAGTCAAACCAGTAAAAAGAACCTATCCTGAATACTAGAAGACTATACATTCTCATCAAAAGATCAGCAATGACAACTGTCAGAACCAGAAAGAAGAGTCAAAATCATACCTTATCCTTCTAAGAGCAGAGTATACACCCCTAACTGTAAGTGCCACTGGAGGAGCAAGTAATGATTGTGTTTGTCGGCAAAGTTGAGCAACATCACCTAATACAAATTAGGGTCAACAAGGTCCAACCCCATTATAGAAGCATCCAAACAAACCAAAGAAAGGAGAAACGTGAAAATTTGTGCTATCAATTGTCCAGCAACATAAAATGACAAATATTCCTACCAAGATCACCGAGACTGTTGTATAGTTCTCGTACTTTTGATTTCTTTGTCCCGCATGCCTCCTCTAGTGCTGCTACAACAGTACTACCCCCAATGTTCAATTCCTGGATCATGATAAGATCAGAATCGAAACAGTGCTCTGAAAATTAGTATAATAAAAAAAGACAGAAGTAACAACATGATGTATAAAATCATGCACAGATATTTTTTTGATTGGTAAGATCATGCACAGATATTTTTTTGATTGGCAAATCATGCACAGATATACAACGCATTTAATCACAAAAATAAGAAATTTGTAGATCGCAAGAAAGCACGTGCCCATAACATCAAATGATGTGATTGTCTCTTCCACGGTAGAAAGAAGAAAGTTACTATCTTTTCTATCAGGAGAAGCAAGAAGTTACTATTGAGATGTGAGATTATGAACGCCCTGCATATTCATAGTAGGTTATTTTCTGGCTGATGAATTCTCAAGTATATAACTATTTTTCAATTTTCAATATGATAGGAAGCTATGGCAATAAAATCTTCTTCAAGAAATAATGTGATGATGTCAAGGGGAACAGCAGTATAAAGGAGAAAACCTATATACTCATTTTTTTTTCTGTTTTAACTGGGGTGGATTATTTAGGCTCCCATTCAGTTCATGAAACTAAATGGAAATTCTCGTTACTGTGAAAAATGCAGTACATCATTCTCTAGTTTAATGTTGTTGGAAGGACCTCAGCTACCGTCACCACCCATGTCGGAGACAGTTAAATGATAGTGATCTTACCCAAGATGCATTAATAACAATTTTACCCTCCCAACAGAGAATTATTTACAGAAAAATCAAGGCAAATAAAAACAAAAAGGCTGTCTGCAATCTTCAAAGGGAAAACCAACTAATTGGATCCCCCACACACCCTCTCATGTTCCCTTAACCCCCCTCACTCACCTTTCCCTTTCCTCCAACTCGGTGTAATACTAATGATTTTTATTTGATTTGTCAAAAAAAAAAAAACCTCTTTTTGGGTATATTTCCAAATCATCCCTTTGTAACTTCCAAATTCCAATTTATAGCATACACCTAAAGTAATAGCTTGTGCATTTCTTAATTTTTTAATTTCAGAGGTGGTCACCATGAATCCATTAAATGTGTGACACGAATACCACTTCCGGAGACAAGCTTAAATAGGGTGACTGTGCTAAGGGCAAACCCTTAGAATTATAGGAAGATAATTCATGTCGTCTATTTAACATCTTGAAGACAAATGAGAAAGATGCTTTTCAGGAAAAAGCTCTTAAGTACTTAACGTATTTATACCTTTCAGGTAACAGGAAATTACAGATGGGTTAATTAATTAGATGAAGCACTGAAATTCACTGCTGGTTGCACGTTTGAAGGACTGTATACTAAAGGTACCTTTGAAGCTTTGATAGTAACCATTTGGTACTACAAACATCAATAAATAGTATTGTTCATATCAATGAATACATACTCCTGGGCATCACCAGTAAAATCAAAATAATAGATGCACAAAAATAGTAAGAAGAAAATTGCATCAGTGTTTTTGCAACAACTCGAGCAGTGACCAAGAAGCAAAATCATATAGAAAATCAATTAAACCAACCATATTTTCATGATCAGGGGCTATCTTGTTTGTGCACAAGTACACTGCAGGAAGCACATCCTCCGGAGACAAGGCTAGCAAGCTGCAAATGAGAGCAACTCATCAACTTAAACAGCTCAATAACTTCAGAGGGTTCATTTTTCCCAGAAGAAACCACACACTTTCTTCTGGATCAAAGGGTGGATAATGATAGGTCTTATCCACACCCACCCACCCCAAAAAAAAGACTCCAGAGATGTGAAATTGTATTATTTTCCCGCAGTGGTGCTGCAGGGGGACAGAACCTACAAATTATGCATAAACTACCATTTTAAGTTTTAACCCGCATTCATCCTGCCGTCTCTACTCCCTCTTTATACCAAACAAAAAGTAGAGCAATGTTCCTTTTCGTTTTTGAGATGTAAATTTGCTTTGACAGCAAAGACAGAGAACCTGTTTGGCCAAGCTTCTAAAATCAGCTTACTTTGAAAAGTGTTTTTTTTTCAGAAGTTCTTTTCAAAAAAGTACTTTCGGTGAGAAACAGTTTGTGTTTGGCCAATTAATTTAAAAAGCACTATTGAGCAGTAATTAGTGTTTGGCCAAGCTTTCTAAAAAGTGCTTATTCAACCCAAATAGAAGCCGGTATTAATCCAATAAACCAAATGTAGAACAGAAGCTATCAAAACATTCCATGCTTAAACCCCTAACAAATAACCCTCACCATAACCTACTGTAAGGATAATGATACCATACTGGATAATTTTGTCAACATGCTGCTGTGGATCTAATATGATATGCTGAGTCATAAACCTACAACAGACTAAAGATTAAAAAGAAAAATAAGCAACAAACCTCCGAAACATATTGCACAACATTGATGTTGCTTTTATCTTCCCTTTTTCTTCCTTTACCAATTCAAAAGTTCGTGCAAGATGTATGTATGGAGCAGCCTGCCCCTTACTCCAGCAAGCTGGGGAATAGAAAGAAAGAAAGCAAAGGAAAAAAAGAATCATTTTACTACTGAACAAATTTTACTTAGTGGCAAAAGTTGGACTGCTGGAATATATCCAAAAATTACACAATTAATACTAATTACAAGACACCAACCATGCTCCACGGGAGAGTATTTCTCATGGGGAAGTGATACATAATTTACAGCATTATCAGCAAAGGGAACACCACATAACGACAAATCGGCATCATCATCTCCTAATATTTTGGGTAATTTATCATCTTTGGAAGAAGGGTAAACCTCTTTAGCACACTGAGGTTGCAACAATTTGTTTGTTTTAGAAATCCCATCTCCATTAGTCTCTCCTACATCTTTGTATTCTGAAAAATAAATATCAAGTGCCATACTTATGTCTCCTTTAGTCTTCGCTAGTACTGTGGTAGCATAACTTCTCAAAGAGTCATCCCCATTCATAATCTGAATAAACCGATCAGCTTCCTCTTTATAAGCCTCAATAGAGGCATTTGGTGGCATGCAGTTATCATCATGGAAATTTTTACTATCAGCTTTACTGTTTCCATTCTGCAAAGAAAGAGGAAGCGTTTTACTGAAGAACTTTGTTATAGTACATTGCTTTGGTCCACCAGAATCCATACTCGCATGTCCTTTTGCTTTCTCAAATGACTTGTTTCCAGTACTTCTCTTCCTGTTACCAGGAGAAACTTTTTTGCTACTGGAACTGGACTTGTTTCCAGTACTTCTCTTCCTTTTACCAGGAGAAACTTTTTTGCTACTGGAACTGTCCATGATGGGTAGTTTAACAGTTTTACTTGATGCAGTTGTCTCACCCTGCTGCGGGGTTTTACCAAGACATGGTTTGGAAGGTAATGCAGACTCATTTGCTGAGTTTGCCTCAAAAGAAGAGGTAACAGAATTACTGGCAGTGACCTGTTCACGATATTCTGTTTCATGTTCGTAAAAGTATGAGACTGCATCAACAACATTTTTATCCGAAATACTAAGTAAATCCAACATCTGACCTTTAGTTACCCAAGTGGGCAAACAGCCTTGAAGTTCTTCTAGTATTTCCTCCATATCACCTTCACTTATTTTTTCTAAACCTGGCGACACAGATTCTCCTTGAGGAAATGAGGAATGGATAACAGTATTCATATCAGCAGCATTGCAGCTTATAGAATCTGATGAAGTATCCTCATTTTTTTGCTTGATGATACTGACTAAAGTATGAGCAGATCTGTTTGTGTTTTCTTGCTCGGTGATACTAACTAAAGCAAGACCCGATGCTTTTGCATCTACATCCTCCTTCCCTTGGACAGAACGATGAAAACCCATTAAGAATTCTTGCTTGATGGCCATCTCATCAACCAAGCCAGCAAAATGCTTCCGCATGGCATTTGCATGTTTGCTATCCAGCTTCTCAACATCTGTACCTACTGTTGGGATGACATGCTTTGGTTTCAAAAACTTAACATATTCTCTAAGCTCGTCATAATTTGAATGTTCACTATACGGAACAAGATGTATCTCAAAGGAATCTTTCTTTCTCACTGAAAACTTATTCCGCTTCACTTCGTAAGTCCAACCTGTGGGGACAAAACCAACCACCTTGGAATATCCTTTCTCATTCATGATCTTATCCATTTTCTCAAAATTAGGTCTGAAATATGGCCAAGTCTCACCCAATACATTCCACCCAACAACATGAACATCAGTTTCAGATTCAACAGTCGTAAACACCCCATCCTCCCCATGACCTAATACTCCTAAAACCGACATTTTTCTGCCATCAACGTGGATCTTTCTCTGACACCTCCGCGAAACCTCTATTAAAATCTTCTCTTTCCCAATAACATAAGTAGCAATAAGAAACAAGATATTTTTCAATGAACCCTCATTCTCAGCTCCACTTTTCTCTATAACTCCAACTATATAATCAATTGATTCCTGTTGACTAGGGAATATAAATTTCGGATGACAATAAGTTGTATCCAAAAATACAGCATCAGCACCCACAAATGCATTCAATACAGGCTCTAATTTCATGTCATCACAATAACGAAAATCACCTGTGTGAACGTACCGCTCAAACTTTCCATCACTAACTGGAACTTTAAATAAGAATTGCACAGCACCAGGACAATGATTGGCATCGATGAGATAAACTTCAGAACCGTCAATTAAAACCGCTTCGGAAAGCGGTAAAGACACTACATATTGCGCGGGAACATTGAGAACTTGGATGAGAAGGTTAGCAGTGGTGGAGGAACAGAATATGATACCTTTAGACCAATTAGAGGACAGGCCAGTATAGTGATCGGAGTGAAAATGGGAGAGGAAGTAAGAAACGGAGAAATCGGCGGCATATTTGAAACCGTCTATGATAAAACGAGTTCTTGGGATGAGTTTCGGTTGAGGGATTGAAGAAGGGATTGGGGAGAGAGGGAGGGATAATGGGATTGAATTTGATGAGGATTTGTCGGAGAGGGAGTTGAGAGCGGTTATGTACAGAGTGATTGAGTCGAGGGTTAGGGTTCCGGCGGCGGAGGACATGGCCGCCGGCGAAAACGATTGTTACAGTGGTAATTGTACGACTAGTGAGGATGATAGAAACGAGTTTACTACTTCGAGGCGGTTGAAATGGCGCGAGAAGAAGGTTTCTTTGAGGAAACTGGCACTCTGTTTCCCTAACTTTGGGAAATAAGAAAAACCCTCGGGGTTGTTTGGTAACTCGCATTAAAATAAAGGAATTCCTAAAATAAATAGTCTATGTATTATGTGTGGTAGTACTATTTTGTAGGAATTTGGGCATATATATAACTAATCTATATACCTCTTACATGGTATTATAGGATGTATTAATATCATGGAATAAGTTTATGTAAAGACAAAAATATCTCTCAAATCATTTTAATTATTTTGTTTATTTTATGTTTTATATTTGTATTAGTAAATTTATTTAAATAAATTAGCTTGCAAATTATTTAGAGAGAGTAGTTTGTTACTAAATAAATCCAATACAAATTAATACAATATATATATATTTGTATTTTGAACAATTTATAAAATTGCATACGTATTAAAACTACAACTTGCAATTTTTATGTATAAATGTGGATTGTTTATTCAATTTTACTATTGTTTACCGTCTTTTCAATTTTAAAAGTGATATATATTTTATCTTTTTTAAATTGAAAATTGACATTTTGTAAGTGAACAATTTACTAAGATTATAATTATTTATCCTCAAATAATTTAAGTGGGAAAAAAGGCAAACATGACAACAAAATTGTTCTTCTCGTAACTAGTTAGAAGGCCAAAAAAAAATATTATTCTCTGGCAATTATTTACCTTAACTCAATTACCTAATAATTCAAGGATAAAATTGGAAAGAAGTTTTTTATAAAATTTTAATCCAAACACAAGATGAGGTGGGAAATAATGAATCAAACACTTGATAAAAATAAACATTGCATTATTAATCCCTGCATTATTAATCACAGCATTACTAATCTTTGCATTATTAGTCTTTGTACCAAATGACCCCGAGTTTTATAACAATGACTTGTGGGATACGCTAGTAGTAAAGAATTTTGCTTCGTAAAGGCTGCTCTAAGTTGGCTACGGTCGATAAAGGGAGAGTTAGGGGTGATTAAATAGGATATGATAGTGTTCGTAGAAAGGAGAGATGGTTGGCATCTCCCCCGACAGGGACGGGAACAGCCTTCGGGCTTTACCTGTTATCAGACACATCCGGTTAAGGTTACCCACTTCGATGGATCTTACCCAATTTTTAAAACACCAAAAAAAATAAAAAAATAGAATATGATATATTTATAGTTTATTGAAGACGTGATTTTAAATAATAAGATATGAAAATAAAAAATGTTAGATATTAGTTAAGTTTTACGTAATTTCTCTTATCATTATTGTTTCGCGTGTTACCTTGTTTTTAATCCTATTATTATTATTACTCGTTGCTTTGATCATTCATCATTGTATTGTTATTATTGTTCTATTCTCGCATAGCTTCACTATCATTTCTTTTCCATATCTAATTTTATTCTTGATTTTAGTATCTCTTGTTTCTTGTTCCTTATAAATGGTTTTATCATTAATTGTTATATTTCCTAGTAGTTAGATTTTGCATCATTGAATAAATTTTAGGATATTATGATTTAGGTAGCATCTTTTTTACCTTTGAAGATTGAGAATCAACGTAGAAAAAAAGTCAGATATTATTTAAAATTTCTTTATTTTTTACTATTGATAATAGGGAAAAGGATATGATATACCTCTTAATTTTAGCATTTAAAGTTGATATACCCCTGTTATAAAAGTGACTAAACCTCTTATGTTATACAAATGGCTCGCATATACTTTTTTCCTCTAATGGAAATGAAAAAATTATTTAAAAAAAAAAATATAATCCTATATGGGTATATTTAATCCTTCTCACACGTATTTTTTTTAGACTTTTTTTTTTTGTTTTAATGACTAGTTTTAATTTATTATTTTTATGGTCAAATTTATTATGTTTCACTAATTTTCTTCTAAATTTTATTATAGATGACCCAATTTTTTTAAAAAAATACAAAAACTAAAGTAACAATATAGTCGAAAAAATAGTTTTAAATTATAATATAGCCATAAAAAAATTAATTTTAATTTTTTTTCTTTACGCTAAGGAACGAAGGAAAAAAATAAAATAAGAATAAGAAACTCAAATAACGATAATCAAAGAAGTTAAAAAAAAAATTATGTATGAAAAAGATTAAAGTATACTTTGAACTTTGCTACGTGAATTTTTTAAAATTAAAAGTCAAAAATATAAATTAGAACTAATTTTTTCACTTCCGTTAAATGAAGGGTATACGTGGGATCATTTTGTAACAATAGGGGTATATGTGAGTCATTTGTATAACGGTAAAGGTATATATGAGTCACTTTCATAGCGAGGGACATATCAGCTCCAATTGATAAAGTTAAGGGGTATATCAAGCCATTTTCCCTTGATAATAATTTAATCATCATACGACATACGTCACAAAACTAACTTAATATTAATAAACAGCTCAAAATTACCATTATTTTACAATAAAGAAAACAAATACAACAAAATTATAGAATAGTAAAAATGTTCAACCTAAAGCAACTTAATTATCCATAACTAACACAAATATACAAGAAGTAATACATTCGGAACAAGAGAAATCAGTAGAGAACTTAAGTATATGTTAAAAATATGATGATGTTTAGATTGATTTTTTAAAAAAAATAGTACTCACTTTGTTTTTATTTAATATGATATTTTTTCATTTTTTGAAACTCAAACAATTTAAATTTGATTAAGAATTTGCGCATAAAATCTTTAAATATTTTGAAATAAAATTTATATATTTGTGAATTACATAAAAATACTAAGAATTATAATAATTGATAATTTAAAATATTTAATAGATATATGAAAATTATACTATAGTATAGTCTATAAGAACTCGAAATTTGAAAGTTGTCTAATTAGAGGATAAAATATGAAATTTAACAAATTAAATTGAAATGCTTTTATCCGTCCTTTTAAATCTGTTCATGGTACGAACACGTGGTGCTTCAACATTGTTTGAACTCGTCGGACGCAGAATAAATCGTTCTTCTTCGAAACTGAACTCTCTTTCACCCATACAAATGTGAATTCACCTCTATCCTCACTGGTGTCACTCGCATTTCCACAGCCATGGCTTCTCGAAGGTTCTTCTCCTCCATGCTCCGCTCATCCATACGTCACTCTTCAACTAAATCCTCACTCACAAGTTCTATTTATCGCTCCTCCCCTGCAGGCCACCTTCTCCACCGCGCCGTTAAATATGCTACCGCTGCGGCCGCGAAGGAAGCGCCGGCGCCTCAGAAGAAACCGACGACGATTAAGGAAACCGGTGGCAAGATCACCGATGAGTACACCGGCGCCGGTGCACTTGGGAGTGTATGTCAGGTGATCGGCGCTGTTGTGGATGTTCGGTTCGATGAAGGACTGCCGCCGATTTTGACGGCTTTAGAGGTGTTGGATCATGATATTAGGGTGGTACTTGAAGTTGCTCAACATATGGGGGAAAATATGGTTAGGACTATTGCTATGGATGGAACTGAAGGACTTGTGCGTGGTCAAAGAGTCCTCAATACTGGCTCCCCTATTAGAGTAAGCTTGACATTGCATTCTATTTACATGCTGCATTTAGTGGCGCAACCAGGATTTCTAGTAAGGGTTCAAAATATAACGATGTAAACATAGGAAGAAATCCAGGGGATTCAATATTTACTGCATATACATAAGAAAATAAAATTGATCTTATATATATAACTTTTCAATTTCTTTCTTTTCCACATGGCGTTTATTTGATTTCAGAAATTCATATAGTGTCTTTTTCTCTGAATTATATATGTTTGCTAGTTTGGCGCGCTCATAGTCCTTCTAAGTTCTAATCTTGGTTATAAAATGGCAGGTGCCTGTTGGCAGGGCTACACTTGGTCGTATTATAAATGTCATTGGAGAGCCCATTGATGAAAGGGGTGATCTAAGTAAGAATATGGGCATTAGCTAAAATCATTTGTTCTCCTGTTAATGGCACTAATTATGTAATATGTAGCTTTGCTTTTTCCAATTTCATATTTCATGTTAATTTGGATGTGCCTTTTACTTTTTTATATTGTCCTTTCTTTTTTAATATTTGCTTTATTGAGATGCTGTGGATCTACAGAAACGGAACATTATCTCCCAATTCACCGTGAAGCTCCATCTTTTGTTGAGCAAGCAACAGAACAACAAATCCTTGTGACTGGAATCAAGGTACGTGATACTTATTTGTATATTAGGAGCTGAGCACATCACAATCTTCATCTGTCCTCGTCTCTATAGTTTTGGTGGAAGCAAAACAGGAATAGCAAATATTTGAATAGCATGTACAATTTACTAAATGCTGTTGGAAGACGATATACAAATCATTCTGAATGCATAAATCATGTGTTGTCTACTTGGTGTGCATCCTGTATGACTTTGCTGCTTTTGATGACAGGTGGTAGATCTACTTGCTCCGTATCAAAGAGGTGGAAAGATTGGACTTTTTGGTGGTGCAGGTGTTGGAAAGACGGTGCTTATTATGGAGCTTATTAACAATGTTGCAAAGGCCCATGGTTTGTTACTAGTTGTACTAGGAGTAAAAAAGAATTTTCATGTATTCTCTTTCTTTGAGTTAATTTAATTTTGTATTCTTTTCTCGTCTCAGGTGGTTTCTCAGTGTTTGCTGGTGTTGGTGAACGTACTCGGGAGGGTAATGATTTGTACAGAGAAATGATTGAGAGTGGTGTTATTAAGCTTGGTGAAAAGCAGGTCTATGTAGATAACATTTGCTTTTCAATATATGTATAGTGCAGACATTTCTTACAATTGGCTGATTTTGCATGTCCATTTATCTGCAGGGTGAGAGCAAATGTGCTTTGGTATATGGTCAAATGAATGAACCTCCTGGTGCTCGTGCTCGCGTTGGGCTCACTGGACTGACAGTTGCCGAACACTTCCGAGATGCTGAAGGGCAAGATGTGCTCCTTTTCATCGATAATATTTTTCGCTTCACTCAAGTGAGCTATCTTTTCAAATACCTTAACTAGTATATTTTACTTTTTCAATTGCTTAAACTTGGTGAAATGATTTCTGATTCTCTACCTCTTTCTCTGGGACTGCTCTAGGCCAACTCTGAGGTGTCTGCTTTGCTTGGTCGTATCCCCTCTGCAGTCGGTTACCAGCCAACTTTAGCTACAGATCTTGGAGGACTTCAAGAAAGGATTACTACAACCAAGAAGGGGTCTATCACATCAGTCCAAGCTATCTATGTGCCTGCTGATGATTTGACTGATCCAGCACCTGCTACCACCTTTGCTCACCTTGATGCTACAACTGTGTTGTCTCGGCAGGTTAGTTTGTTAAGTATATTGGTATTTGGTAGTATAGTATGTTTCAGAAAAACACTTTCCACGCTATTTTTATTAACATCATCATTTTCTCCCTATGCAGATTTCTGAGCTTGGTATTTATCCTGCTGTGGATCCTTTAGATTCTACGTCCCGTATGCTTTCTCCTCATATCCTAGGTGAAGATCATTACAACACTGCACGAGGTGTACAAAAGGTTCTCCAGAACTACAAGAATCTCCAGGATATTATTGCCATTCTGGGAATGGATGAATTGAGTGAAGATGACAAACTAACTGTTGCTCGTGCCCGTAAAATTCAGAGGTTCTTGAGTCAGCCTTTCCACGTTGCAGAAGTATTTACTGGTGCCCCTGGAAAGTATGTAGAGTTGAAAGAGAGCATCCAAAGTTTTCAGGTAACCAGGAGCTACTTTCTTACTGAGTCACTGCTCACCTCATCTGCTCGTCTTCATTGAGCAGAAATTCTTTCTGTATGTAGTTTTAAACTTCTTTCATTTGGATTTTCATTCTGAGCAGGGTGTCCTGGACGGTAAATATGATGACCTATCGGAGCAATCGTTTTATCTGGTTGGGGGTATAGAAGAAGTCATTGCTAAGGCTGAGAAGATAGCAAAGGAGTCAGCTAGTTGATTTAGCTGCAATTTCTTGTTTCTGTTTGTTTTGTTTTTCCTATATGGATAAATAGCACATTAAATAGCAGAGAGACTGGAGATGCTCAAACGGCCTTTTAGTTCTTATAAGTTAGTCTACACTAAGTATTGATTTTCTTCTCTTCTCCTTGTAGTTTTCTAGTTAAGTTGATTGAAATGAATTACAGGATGTCAGAAGGTCATTGCTTCTTTTCGTGTTTCTCTTCAATACAATGGATCAATTTGTGTTTACCTTTCCACCTGCTGAATAATGCTCTTGAAACATCTATAATCTAATGTACGAAGTCTGAAACCTGTAGCATTTAATCCAACTGTTTAGGATTGTACGAACCCAAAATTTGCAGGAATTTACTTAATAACAGAGCTTTGGTAGAAAAATCAAGTCAATATATGGTTTCAATGTCCTTTTTTATATCACAGTTTCTCCAATCATTACATACTCAGTTTGGTCATGAGCATCCTGTGGCAGTGTATCAGTTTTCTGTTTTTAATTCCAGAAGAGTGGGAATTACCATATAAAATTTTCAATTCAACAAGGAATTAGTTTCGTGAGTTTAACTGAGCTCGTTGTTTTCAGCTTGAACTATTTATTCATATGCAGGAAACAATTAAAAAGCACACATAAAACAAGATCACACTCTGCAAACAGGTGAACAATAACAAAGTTTGGAAGCACATGATAAGTTTTAAGAACCAAGCTAGGATCCTGATTTGGATGTTTCAGTTTTACGCTTGAGAAAGACAAAGTAGCTGGCATCTGTGCGATATTTATCATCTTTTAAAACTGGATGTGAGTCTAATTTTTCAGCGTAACGTTGAAACAATTCCTCAATGATGTCTTTTCCGAAGTGTTGCTGAAATAGTTGCTCTGTTACTACTCGCACAGATAACACTGCAGTTTGGACATCAATTACAACTTGTCTCAGGGGAGTTGGCAGCTTCTCAAACCTTACGATGTCAAAGCATCCATGTGTCTTTATCAGTGTTTCCAATTCCATTGGAGATGTGTAATAGTATGGAAGGTTGAACGAATCCAACTTTTCTTCAGAAATAATGCCCTGCATTGGATGTTACATCATTTCACATTTCAAGTTCCTGAGGAGTAGACAGGTGAAAACTGAGAATCAATTACTTACCATGTTGGCCATATCCTGTAGGCAAGATCCAAGAATGGTGAAATTGATTGCCATGGGAGAGTCAGAAGGAAGCACTCCATCAAGAATAGTAAGAGTAATGATGGCCATTAATCCTCCAGGAACAAGCTCTTGAGCCCTTGCATCCAAAAAGGCTTGTATATCTTTTCTGAACTGATTTGAGTATGCTGCCTCTACTTCTGTTGCTGCTCCACTGCAACTGTAATGAATTCTCCCCTTGTTCCATGCTGCTGACTTTCTGTCTAACACTTCCTCTGGAATTCTTGACAGATACAGAAGTGACATCGAGCTGTGGGCAAAGTGTAGGAATGCCTTTGGAAATACTCGTCCATAGAAAGAACCTACACAGTAGATTTATCAGTTGTTTGATTACCAGAAGAGCGTACGCAAACTTTACTCCTAACTAACATACTGTTCCCAATAGACCACCCTCGTTCAAAGGGGAAAATAGTTCAAAGTAAACTAAAAAAAGGAAGTAATAGAAGTACGAGAAACAGCACATAGTAACAGAACATAATCATGAATATATATACCTGGGATTCCTGCAGTGAAGTAGTTGGGTTCGTTGCCATGGATGTAATTGAATAGAGTATTAAAATCATTTTGGACTAAATCATTAAAGAAAACAAGGAATTCTGGTACTTGCAATTGAGGGTTCTCTTGGTCCTGTTCATTTGATTTATACTTAGTTCCCACTGCTTCAATGATATTTTGAACTGCAAGATAAGTGTTTCCCCCTACAGAGCATCCAAAATCTGCTACACAAAATGGGCTACAATCAGGGTTTATTATTCCCACATCAAGCTCCTGCTCAATCAACTCGGCCATTACTATCTTTGAATATCCCACTAACTGTTTCTGCAGCAACAACAAAAAAATCAAATCCAAAATTCAGAGTCATTGCGTAATTATATACACCACAACAACAATATATCTAGTGAAATCTCACAAGTCAGGCGCGTTAGGGCCATCACCTGGTATTCAGAATTGTTAGCATAGCTGTTAGGGCCATCACCTCCATTCATGTGAATTTTCTGATTATCCATACTTTGCTATTTTATCCTTTAATTTGTGGATCGAACAATGCCTTACTTTCCAAAGCTGAAGAACCACGCTACATTTATAAATAGGAGTGTCAATCTAATTGTCTTTTTGTGAACATCATCGAATGGGAAAATAGATTCCCTAGCTTTCACCATTTCATAATTAAACCAATCATTATGCTCGCTCATGAATCACCTGATAATATTTTTTGTGTATTTAAATGATATATCAAAAATAAAGTCGAATGGTTAAAATGAAATAAGATTGTCAAAATAAAAATCAAAGACAAGTCACAGAAATTGTCTATATATTTGTTCCAAATAAAAACAATGTATACGTACGTAAAATTTTGTCGCATGTTCAAATTGACGTTAACAATTTTAGGATTTTCGGAAGACTCTAATATTACATATTATAGGACCACAAATGATTAATGTTAAAACGAATTAAAATATGGTTCACACAGTTCACATCCATTTATATATCTTTTTATTAAATATTTGTGAAATAAGTTATTATACGATTGATACATCATGATTTGTCATTTAGGAAAATGAAAAATAATGTATAGCAAAAAAAAGTAAGTAAACTATCACCATGCATCATACTTAGAGCGCATTATTGTTGGGGTCAATAGTACTTATTTTGAGACAAAAAATATTTTTTTACAAAAATTAAGGTGTTTGGTTAATCAATAAAATTGCTTTTGATTAGAAGCCGAAGCAGTTTTTCTGATGTTGGAGAAGCTAAAAGTTTCTGCTTCTTAAAAAAAAAAAAACATAAGCAAAAGCAGAAATTCTTTTTTAAGACCAACCATTCTTTGCATAAATACATATTTATCAATATATCTTTTATATTTTTATATTTTTGTGGTGAATTTTTGTATGTGGTGATTTAATTTGTGGAACACTTTTTAAATTTAATGTGCGTGATAATTTTAATTATATTTAAATTATTGTGTTAATATTATATTAATATTTACTAATTAATTTTTTTTATTTATCTAGGTATGACATTGATTGAAAACTTGAATATGTAAACATTATGTTATATTTTTGTATCATACTCTAATATAAGTTATGTCTTACAAGGAATAACAAGTTATGCCACTTATTCCTATAACACGTATGTCGTTAGAGGTATACGTTCAGTTCTTAACCCACAAGGTAAAAGTCCTCTAAACTTATAATGCTGAGTGAATTAGATACTACACATTTATGTCGAATAATTGAATTCCTACAAAATATATGACAAAAAAGGGGAAAAATCTCTAAGTTAAATCTTGAAAAATTAGGTCATAATTAAAGGTATTTTGATCTGTAAATTTTCATTGAATGAGAGAAGAATAAAAATTAAAGATTAAAAGTCACTCCAAAATAGTAACTATTTATGTAAGAATTATCGATAGGGTCTCAAATTTTGAGGAGTATATATATATATATATATATATATATCAACTAACTTATGAAATAATCTGAATGTAGCATTGTTTTGTCATAGAAGATAAAAATAATGTTCAAATTCATTGCTATCGCATAGAAGAACTTTGAATTCATATGAAAGATTTAAAACAAAAGTCATTCTTAAATCAATTATTTCTAGATTCTGGCTATCCCAATCAAATCAAAAGAAAGATTGCTGCTCAAACTGATTAAGCATATCTTCTGTGGAAGATAACTTGTAGACATCTTGACTTAAGCTCCTTATGTCTTCAAGGATTTCTGGTGTGGCGATTGCAATTGCCAGTTCGCCCAATATCTTAGATTGTTCTTGATTTCGACTATTAGCAGAAGACAATTTTTCCTCCAAGAGTAGATAATTCTGCTCAAATCCATAGTTGTCGCCAAAATTCAATGACACTTGTTCAGCAGCCGCAGCATTTCGAAAATTGCTAGCTATCACATGTTCGTTCTTCGATGGCAACACATCAATAGAACTGTTGTTTGGAGAATCAATTGAAAGAGAAACGGTCTTAAAAGGAGGATGAGATCTTTTGTAGAACAACACATCACCTGTCTTTTTATCCCTAACAACTTCTAAAGGTGCCTCCATGATAATTTTTTGTGTATTGAACTAGATCCATTTTGTGTGTCTATATATACTACTGAAATTTGTGTTAACACAAGAAACCTAATAAATTTGTTTCCATGATATCCAAGATTATTGAAATATAAGAATCTCTGACCAAAAAAAAAAAAGAAATGTAAGAATCTAGTCTTCATTCTACTTATAAGGTAAGTATAAAGCAAGTTAATTATTATTTGTCCTTTTAATCTTCTTATTACCTAATATTTTTGTATTTTCAAAAAGAAAGTAATAAAAAAATTTAGCATTTAAATTAAATACAAGCACAATATTTTTACGTTGTTTATAGATAATATATATAGTAGATGTTGAACTACTCTCGACTTTTTTGTGTGTTTGCTTTTCACATTTTGAACCTTTCAATAAAAATTGTGGTCACATCACTACCTCAACTTAAGGTTGTTAATTTTATAAACATTTTTAGTTTAATCAATTAAAAAAATTATGCTTAACTGTTTTTTTCTAATTTAATTCTTAAGAGTCCCTTTCCATAAATAAATTTGAATTTGCGTTTCACACATATTGTTCGTTCCTCCTCTTCTTTACAAAGATACTTTTAAATTCGTTATTCTTGAAAAAAAATCAAATATTTTGATCATTTTAAAATTGTTATTCAAATATGTGACTGATTATATATATAAACTCAATTTCAACACTTATAAATTGCACTAGATACAAAACTCGTCTCAATATGAGCCAAAACATTACTTCTTTTTTGTTTCTATTTATTTTATCCTGCGTGTCTTGCACTTTGCTTCTGATCGGGCACATATAAATACTACCCATATAGAAGACTCTACAAGCAAATGTGTCTTCGTCAACATACATTTGTGTCATATTAGGTGGAACATTTGTATTTATATAATTTTTATATTTTTATCTATTTTAATTTACTTATCTTATTTTCTTTAGCTTTTTATTTATTTAAAAATTACTTTTAAAAAATATTATAAATTACGACAATTATAACTTACTATATTTAAAAGACATATAAAAAAATTAATTGAATGTCGAAACTCTATCGACACCACATAATTGGGAAAAAAGAAGTAACACATATTCTTTGTAAATGACGTAAAAACACTATAAATCACAATAATTAATAATTTGAACATTTAAAAGATATATAAAAAAATTAATTGATTGTTGTAATTGTATTTGTGCCACGTAAATTGAAACATAAAGAGTAATCTATATTATTAAAAACTTATATAAAAGTTATATAAATTACAATAAATAATAACTTAAATTATTTAAGCATCATATAAAAATTTGAATAACTCTCTAAATTTTAACTATATCACATAAATTGAGATTAAAAATTGATATATTGGACTTGTATCTATATCTAGCTTCTTCAAATATTTATATCATCACTATTAATTTGTATACAGCCAAACAAAACAACAATAAAACACTACTACTACCTTGGCTATTTCTTTTATCATCACTAGATATGAAATACTCCCTCTATCTCATTTTATAGGTTTTATTTTTTTAGTCCGTCTTAAAAAGAATGACATATTTATATATTAAGCAGTATTCTCTTCATCTCCTTTTAACTGTCATAGTTTCTTTTTTGAGAGTTAAATGATATTATGAATTTGACTAACATTTTAAAATGTATTTCTTTATTATATTGCTATAAAAAAATTTGCAACTTATAATATTTTTCATATAGTTTCAAATATCTAATTAATGTAATCTAATTTAGCTTTGAAAGTTGGTCAAATTGACTCTCAAAAAACACAACAAGACAACTAAAAAGGGACTAAGGGTGTGTTTGGTATGGAGGAAATCATTTTCTAGAAAATGTTTACCAATTTTCTCATGTTTGGTTGGCTTAAATGTTTTCCAAATCAACTAATTTTCTTCAAATTTAAGGAAAATGACTTCCCTTCCAAAATTAAGTAAAAATTGAAAGTATTTCAAATTTTAAATCTTTTACGCCACCTTACCCCCACCCAGGCCACTCCGTAAAAAAAATGTTTTTGAAAAATATTTCAAATTTTAAAAAAAATCATTTTTTATGCCACACACATCCCTACTCCCCAGGCCATCCCCTTCATGTTTTATTTTTTAAAAAAAATATTTTTGAAAAATATTTCAAATTTAATTTTTTCATTTTACGCTACGCCCTACCCCTACCCCTCCCTCCACCACCCCCACCTAACCATTCCCGTTAAAATTTTGTTTTAAGAAAAATATTGTTTTTGAAAAAATATTTAATTTTTAAAAAAGTCATATTTCACGCCACCCCCTACCCCCTATCACCCATTTTAAAAAAATACAAGAAAATGTTTTTGGAAAATATTTCAATTTTTTTATGCCACTCCCCTCCCCCGCCACCTCCGTTTTAAAAATAAAAATAAAAATTGAAAGTATTTCAAATTTTAAATCTTTTACGCCACCTTACCCCCACCCAGGCCACTCCGTAAAAAAAATGTTTTTGAAAAATATTTCAAATTTAAATTTTTTTCATTTTTACGCTACGCCCTACCCCTACCCCTCCCTCCACCACCCCCACCTAACCATTCCCGTTAAAATTTTGTTTTAAGAAAATATTGTTTTTGAAAAATATTTCAAATTTAAATTTTTTCATTTTACGCTACGCCCTACCCCTACCCCCTCCCTCCACCACCCCCACCTAACCATTCCCGTTAAAATTTTGTTTTAAGAAAATATTGTTTTTGAAAAATATTTTAAATTTTTAAAAAAGTCATATTTCACGCCACCCCCTACCCCCTATCACCCATTTTAAAAAAAATACAAGAAAATGTTTTTGGAAAATATTTCAATTTTTTTTAAAAAAATCTGGGTCAGGTCCTTTATCAGATCTCAGGGTCAGATTTTGGACACAGTCATCGGAGTCTTGTCCTAGTGGTGTCGGGGTCGGATCCTAGATCAATTATCGAGGTTGATTTTCTGATTAGAAATTATTTTCCTAAAGAGTAATTTTTAGTCTCAAGCCAAAAATAAAAGATATTTTTTGAAAAAAAAAATTCATTCACCAACCAAACATGAGAAAATAAATTAGAAATCTACTTGTCTTCCAAGAAAACATTTTCCTTCGTACCAAACACACCCTAAATGAGTAACAATTGAACTTTAAAATATCTATTTTAAATAATTTATAGTCATATAAAATATTTATCACACCATAAAATTCATTTTTTTTTTTATATCCTTCTTAAATTCGTGTCAAGTCAAACTAACTAGCTAGGGCGGAGGAGCAGATAATTTAGGAAACGCCCAAAATGAAGAAATGATATACTGTTTTTTCACCACGCAAATATACAAGAAACGTCGAAGAATAATACAAGAACTAAGCTAACTTCGTTAAAACCCAAAACCCCTTTCTTGGACTGAATCGCCCATCCATGGCGACAAGAAACGTTTATCTTTATGTTAATTTTCATCAGGCAGTTTTGAAGTTCCAATTGTTGAGATATGGAGATCAGTACAATATTGATGCGGCATAAAGATTCTTCATCTGGGCATTTTGACATGCAGATGATAGGCACTTTCTTGAGTTTCGCATCAAGGGGTGACAGAGTTGGTCTCAATCAGATGTTGAGGCAGGGAATTTCACCCAATGTGCAGGACTATGACAAAAGAACTGCTCTACATCTTGCTGCTAGTGAAGGACACGCCTCTATTGTTGAACTTCTTTTGGCTTACAAGGCTGATGTTAATCTCAAAGATAGGTGGCACCGGACTGTAATCCCCTTTTCATATACTATTACCCTTCTCTGCTCGTCTTTCTTCATACTGCATACAACCCCATTCATTTATGTTCACACATGGTTGTTACATATTGTTTTATAATGTATCATATTATACATGTTATGTAGTTACACCGTTACATTATGTTAGATATAAGCAATTTGAAGGAAAAAACAACAACAAGAAAAGTAGGGTTACGGAGTAGAGCTATCATAAAAAGGTAAGGTATGGTAAAATATGAAATATTATTATTAGGTAATAACAAAGATAAAGTGAGAAAAAAATAATAAGGTAACAATGTGATTACACCAAATTAGTTGTTACAAAAAATGGAAAATTTTGTTGTTGCATAACGACGGATTTAACGATACTATGCAATAAATTTTTAGTAAAAATCAAACACTGACAGTGCAATATCGTGATGGTAGTTACCATTTTTATCAATTATTAATTGATGCTTATTTTATAGATTAACTTGTAATTACCTTAGAAGTGACCTGATTGTATACATATGTTTTAACTTAAACTCTCTGCTTTTTAATGCATTCCTATGATGAGGAATTAACCATCATTATTTTCCTTTCAATTGGTTGTTAAGCCCTTAACAGATGCAAAGTTGTACGGGCACCGTGACATATGCAGGATCCTTGAGGTCTGTGGTGGCAAGGATTCCAACAGTGATCATCCTTTGGTAAGTGTTCATCGTTAACAGTGATCATCCTTTGAAATTTGATGTTATGTATTTCTTATATGGAACAAATCTTAATAATTTTCATTTACTTAGTGTGAGCATCAAGTTCTTACCGTCCAATAAGAGTTGTATATATCATATCATGTCATTCAGGTGCTTAAGATATTGACAATAGCTTCATTAAACAAATAAAACTCCATCTTATGAATTCTGCACCTGAAAACATACTTGAGACATACATGGTAGACTTAACTTTGGTAGAGTGTAGCTTTAGCTTAAATGTTGTTTACACAGACTGCTTGTCAAAGTGAAGTCTGGTTGAACTTCACGAATGGAAACTTCTATCTTTGACATTGCAGTTTTAGTCACCTTTGTTGACAATTTATGGAAAAATATGAAGTCTTCCTTTATAAAGCTAAGTCAAAATTGCACTTTCTATCTTACAAAATAAGCATAATACTCATTTTTGGTCCTATGTCATTGCTTTGGGATATAGCTAGCTTTCACCTGTTGCTTGTTGAACAAAGCAACCAATCAATTACTTCACATAAACTTCTCAAGCCTTCATCCCTTCCGAGAGCCATACAATTCTTTCTGCATTACCTTGTAAGATCACTCCATTCTGGCAATGTGAATTTGGGGGATGATATGAAGAAGGGCTAAGGTAGCAGAATTTAAGAATGTAACTGAGCCCTGTCAGTTTCACTGTTGAAGGACTAACTGCTTATTTTCCAGAGAGTAGATGAATAGAGGACCCCACAACATTGGGGGATATACTTGAACTTACTTCCAAATACAAGGACACAAGCACCTGTTAAGTCAAAAACCATAAGTTTTCACTCATAAAAGTTCCAAGCCTATTAGTGCAGAATTTACTCATGACTGTGGTTTCCGTTTACTCCTTTGTTGTTTTTGCTAATCAATCTGAGTAAGAAAACGTCCGTTGATATGACAAGTTGAATTTTATGACATGCAGACTGTTCGGCGTGAAGAGGATTCAATTGACGTGAATATTGACATATCTGAACTGAACTTGCAGCATTCTTCAATAATTGAGCAGGTATTAATATGGAAATCCAAAGGTTGGGATGTCATGGTGCTGAGTATATTCTAGGGCTTCCTAGGGCTGTTTCTTTCTTTTACTTAGCGTTTAACTTTCTAGGAACTCAGTCCTTTGTTATTTTTACAGGGCTTATTTGGGGAGTCTGAAAAGGTCAAATGGCGTGGAACATGGGTGGTTAAAACCGTAATCAAAAGGCATTCAATTTATATGTCATTATTATTACTATAATTATTTAAAAAGGCTTTCTGGATTAATTCTTTCTTTTAACTTTTTCCAATATACTTGATGCAGGGTGTTTTCTGCTAAGGTTAATACTTTACTGAGGGAACTTCGACATCCAAATATTTTACAGTTTCTTGGATCAATTGTGCATGGTGATGAAATGATCTTGATCACAGAGTATTTGCCGAAAGTATGTTGTTTCTTCCCTCAATAATATTGGCAGAAACAGTTCAGATTTTTTTTGTAGGACGGCACTCAATAATCATTTTGTGAGACATGATGCAGAAATAAATGCATTTTGTAGCCTTCACTATGCTGTACTATTAATAGATATTTTTTGCCAAAGTACTATCACCTAATATTCCTGGGTGCTAATTGTTATGGAACTTATGCCTATTAAATTTTAACATTGATCTTCAAAAAATTTCTCCCAAGATCTTTCAGTGATTGCTAAAATGGTTAAGGATAGTCCCTGAATATGATATACTTCTTATTATGTTTTCCCATATATTTCAGGGAAACTTGCAAGATATTTTGAGAAAGCGTCTTGACCCCCCAACTGCATTGCGCTATGCACTTGACATAGCTAGGTACAACATTCCACTTATTTCCTGTTTAGGTTGATTTCATTTTATTATGTGAAGAACAAATTACATTAGTGCTCACATTGAACACAGGGGAATGAATTACCTCCATCGGCACAAGCCCTTGCCTATTGTTCACAATAACTTGCATCTGAAGTATGTCTATTCGTTTATCCTTATTAATAACATCTCACTGCAATTTTTTTATGTATTTATTATCTTCTATACTTGGGAATTGTAGTTGAGTCTGCTTTCCAAAAATAGGATCAGGGAAAATAACTGACCTCTAGTTTAAGTCTTTCTGTTTGCTGAGTTATTATGATTATTCTAGTATCTGTATCTTGGTGTTTAATCACTAATAGATAGTTGTTAGATAAAACCGAGTGCTTCTTTTCTTTCAGTTTGTCTGTCTATGATTTTCTGCAATGGATTCTAGAGAGTTCTTTTGTTTGTAACAGTATTGTCAAGCTGCAGGTCATTTACATCTTTGCGTTATGTGCCTTGCTAATCTGACTTGAGATTTCTATCCTCTTAAATGTTCAACTATCTTATTACTTCATAACTCAGAGCATTTGGGTATGTTCACGTTTTATTGCCAGAATATTCATTATCGAAGACATGAAAATGCCTTTTATCTTAACTGATTCCAATTATCAATAGGACTCTTGAGTCAACATGCAATTGGATGTCTAGGTTTCAACTAACATATTGGTCATTTGAATGAATGGTGCAAGTATGCATTTGTTCAATATTTTTTTAGTATGTTGATGCAGAGATGTCAAACTGTTGGTGGCGTATAAATGCATTTTAACCCACTTTACCATGCTATTTCTATCTGTGTGACTTCTGACATGCCAGCAAAGCAATATATGATGAAATGGACACTAATTTGTTTAGTTTATGAAGCAAATTCTAAAATAATGTAGTTAAGCTATATAGCATATGTCCTCCCGAACAATTAGCTGTCATCTTCACTGAAGTCTTTTCTTAATTTGGTCCAGGAACTTGTTACTAGATGAATGTGGGCACTTAAAGATTGGTGAATATTGGGTTCAAATATTGGATAATCAAATATATGCAAATCAGGACTGTTGTATGAAGACCTTTTGGTTCTTGCTTATTTGTTTGTTCATTTATTTTGGGTCACATACTGCAGCTTATAATCAGTCTCTTTCTTTTACAGGTCAATCAAACAACGGATGTAACTTAATCAGCCATCTGTGTCATGACATTAGCAAAGATATTTATTCATTTGGCCTCATCTTTTACCAGGTAGATTCAAGGAGTTCTCCTATCATATATGCAATCAGCATATTGCAATAATCCTCCCCTTTTCTTACTGCTTTTTGTTGGAGATTCAAGGAGTTCTCCAACTATTGAGCATAAACTGATCCAACTTTTGGATTAACTTGAGTTTGTTGGACCTTCTTAAAACTAATAACAAAATTCACATAAAATGTTGATAGATTGATAAATTAAAACAAATGATCTGTTATTTTAGCTTACCTTTGGAATTCCACTCAGTTTGCTATTAGCACTAATGCTGCTACTTAATTCAGGCGATCTTTCATGATCTTTTACTAGTTTGATGAGCATCCTATAGAGTGCTAACTTGAAAAGCTACAAGAAAATTGAATATTATCTTATTAAGAACTGGATGATCGTGACCTTTTTTATGTGTCATGAAAAGGGTAACTGGATTCAACTTTAATTACATATTCTGAAGAAGGACTAGCTGGATGCACCCAATACCTAGGATTAGACAAAGTTGAATTTATTTTTTTGGTCGGGTAATCAAGAGGATGAGTTCAGATCCTCTCAATTCCAAACTTTGGCATTAACGTTCTTTAGTTGAGTGCCAAATTTGTTTCCCGTTAGATGGAAGTTCTTTCCCCACAGTGAAAGCTCAAACCCATAGAAAAATAGTGACAAAATGAGCATGATCTAAAGTTGTTTGAGGCATAAACTCAACATGATGTAGTCCATGTAGTAGTCAGTTGTACTGGTAGAACTTTTTCTTTGGTTCATTGCCAGTGAAAAGTTGTTGTGTTATTAGAGTAAGTCATCTTTCTGTTTACTTATTCTTACTTGACTTGACTATTATCACATGAGTTTCCATTAAGATTCAGTACTAACACTGGAAATGCTGCAGATGCTGGAAGGAAGACAAATAACTGACAGGAGTTTTGAGACCATGCATATCAAGTCTGTAGATTTGGAGAAAAAGCTTTATACAGGTCGATACCCGAGTAGAATTCTTCAGTAAGTCAATCACTCAATCTTGAAGCTTTAATTTAACTTCTCCAAGACATGTCTTATTACCCAACTCAGTATATTCTTCACTAAACCAGCTTCTAAGTAATTCATACATAGACATCATGATCCATGTTGATAAGAGGTTTAGTGATACTAGACTATCTGGTTAGAGCAACTCAGTATACGTTTAAATGATCATACTATCAGAAATACAGGCTACTAAGAACTCGAACATACATTGTAGCTCAAATTATGAATTTAGATCCCAATCAACAACTCAAAAGGACCAAAATCCCATACCCGTAAGCTTCAGTTATTGGCTCTGCCTATGTTGATAACATACTGTTATTTTGTTCAGGTTAATAGAGGACTGCACGAGTACAGTTACTTCTACAAGGCCATCATTTGCTACAGTGATAGAAATCCTAGAAGAAGTCTCTTTACTATCAAGAAAAACAGGTTGCCCGCCGTGTAATAAAAGCAAAAGCCCCAAGTAAATGAATTTAATTTGCTAGTGATGGATATACTTTGATACACCATAAATTTGAAAAAGTCAGTGAAGAACTCATTCTGGTTCATGAATATGAGTTTGATAAAATTCCCAAGTTGACTTTCATGTATTTGACTTTGTGTTACTATAATGTATATAGGAAATTTTACTTGCTCGACTTTGTGTTAGTTATCTTTTGGTATAAATATGCTTTGACCTGCTCATATTAAAATTAGTAATACTAAAAATTGTTGGAGTGGGAAATAAGATATTTTTGTTTGACTTAGATGTAGTCTGTTCTAAGGTTTACTTTGCAGAGATAGCCGTCCTAATTCTTAGGATTTGGCAAAGAGAGACTAGCACTCACGGGTGAGTCATTTTGGATTAAATTTAATGGATCACTTGAATATGTGTAGTTTTTCTAATTATCACTAAATGCTACCTTTTAAATTTCATCCCTGCAATGTGATTTGGAATTAAGGACATGTCAAACGGTTAATTATTGCTTCAATTAACTTAGGAGGCATGTAAATCGTACTATCTGTTGTTCCGTGTTGTTTGATTATTATAGAATTATTGTTGTAGTACTGTTTTTGTACTTTCATTAAATCTTTTTCTAAACTATTTTTCTTTTGAGCTCGAGGGTGAAACAACCTCTATACCTCACACACTTTACCCATCTTCTCAGTTTCATTTTGTGAGATTACATAAGGTATGTTGTTGTTGCATGTCAATCGTAATTTTGGCCTGCGTGGAGATCTGGAATTTTACAGCTTAAAGTGAAATATTTTTGGGAAAATGTCATACGATATAAAAATATATTTTCCCATGGATTGATTCCCTTGTACGGCAAAAGATGACTGTGAGTTTAGGATATACTATTATTTATTATGTGAATATGAGATGATTTCTCAACAACGCCATTTAATAGTAACATGGAAAAATCAATTAATTAGTACACAACCAATGATTAGTAAGCAAGCTAATACTAATAATTTCCAAAAAAAAAATTAATAGTGTTTTTTAATGAAGGATTAGAAGAATAATGATACTACTAATGTCCTTTGGTAATGAAAATTGTGCATATGATCTTGTAACGCGGCTACTATACCGTCACGATTCGTGGAGTTGCTCTTTCTTGGGAATTGGATATTTAATGTATGTTATAATTGAAACCAAAATTCAACTTTAGCTTTGCTTAAAACTAACCTTTTCCACTCATGATATTTTCATCTCCAGATGAATCCGTCCATTTTTACTTGTTCATAGTATTAAATTAGATGTTCATTTTCTGTTTCCCAATTTAGAACATGAAACAGATAATTTATTATTTAGTTTCTAATTTATTTTTATTATTACTTATAAGTATTTTTTTAAAGTATTAAATTTATTATATTCAAAATGTGATATAGTAAAATGTATATTTATTGTTGCTTTAAGGATGGTGTTAAATAATAGTGAAAAAGTAAAAATAAACAAATTCGAACTTAGTGGAGTTTTGAACAGCATGCCTGACGCCACTTACAACAAATTTAACTTTATTCAAGTTCTTTGCTTATTATGTTAAGTTCTAACTAACTCTCCTAACCTCTATAATGCTCTCGTTACCCATTTGAAATTTACGTACCTCCAACCATCAAAAACCGCCATTTTGGTCCAACATAGGGAGGAAATCGAGATCTAAATTTTACTTCTTCCGTTCCTTTTTATATGTCACATTTTTACTTACCACTTGCATTAAGAAATGATGCAACCTTACCCTTCTATCCTTACTTAATTTTTTTGGAACTCAAATTTCAATCAATAATATTTGGAGTAGTATATTGCACATTTATATAGGTAAAGAAAATAAATAGGGATGAAAGCAACTGTATTTTGTTTTTGCGTCTATCAACTTTAGTAAATAGGAGTAGCATCCAGATATTATGAAAACAAGTAAACATACACCAGAATTTGGTAATAATGATACGTAAAGCAAGACCAAAAATATAAAAGTGGCCTCCACACGCATTTAACAGAAAAAAGGGAAGAAATATGATAAAAATCCTCAACATCAATCATAGAAAGTTAGAAACCAACTAGATAAACGTACTTTCCTTTCAACTTCGGGTACACAATGTATTATCAAACGCGGATGTCAACTGTCATGTGCCCTTTTTCTTTATAACTACAACTGTCTTCTATTCATTAATTAATAATATTTTATTTTTTTGACTTTTTCCTTATATCCTTTTACCAACATTCCCTTTATTTAAAACCCCATTCAGTATCCTCAAAAAAATCATATTCTCAAGAAGTTCATTTACAAGAAAGACTACACAACTATCTCTTCTATTTTCTCCAATCCAAAAAAGCTCAATCTTGTACTATGGGTAACTATATTTCTTGCACTTTATCAGGACCAGGAGGAAACAAGCAATCAAGAGGGGTAAAAGTTATATTCCCATCTGGTGAAATCAGGCATTTTTATCAACCAATCAAAGCAGCAGAGATTATGATGGAAACTCCTAATTTCTTTCTTGTAAACACTAGGTCACTTCATATTGGAAGGAGATTTTCTGCGCTAAATGCTGACGAAGATCTTGAAATGGGAAATGTTTATGTTATGTTTCCAATGAAAAGAGTGAATTCTTTTGTATCAGCTGCTGATATGGGTGCTCTGTTACTTACTGCTAACTCTGTTTCCAAAAGGATGTCAATAGGGAGTTTAAGAATCTTGCCTGAATCGTTGGTTGCAGAAACTGAACAGATACAGATACAGGGGAATTATTATGAAAAATCGACTTTGCCTAAATTGAATTTGGATGATATTGAAGATTTTTCAAGTGAACAATTTAAGCATAGGTTATCTATGTGTAGATCGAAGAAGCCATTGCTGGAAACTATTGCTGAAGAACCAGTTTGTTCAAGATGAGGATTTTGAAGAAATTTTATTAATTCAAATTCTCTTTGAGGTTTAGGAAGGAGAAATTATTCTTTTAAAGATTAGGATTCATTTGTGATTTACATTTATCATTTAATTCACAAATTCTGTTTATTTTTTATTCAATTGATATTTTTTTTGAGTGAGGCTAAGATTGAAGGATCGAGAGCTGAACTTTTGTATTGGAGCATAAAGAAAGTCTATGGTAATTGTAAATTTTGGGAACTTTGTGAAAATATTTTATAGCATAAAGAAAAAAATATTGTGTTTTGGTCCTATAAATGATACTTCATCCGTCTCAAAATATTGTGATATATTTTTATTTACAACCCTCGAAAATACTAATTATGAGGAGTATTATTCAAGTATTTTACGAAAATATCCTTGTTGAAGTAGGCACGTCGACGGAGACATGCATGCTTCAACTTGTAACTCCCTCTTAGGGCCCGTTTGGATATGGAATCATGAAATAAAGTTGAAGTTTTGTTTAGACGTGTGATTTGAACTTTTGATATTGTATTTTTTCTCATATATAAAAGCTCCATAAATTGTAAAGCTATTGAAATTGTCCCAGTTCTTTATACAATCTTACCAAATAAGTAAAAAAGTAATTAAAATAGCATAATACACTATCACAAAATTATTCTAAGAAATACAACATTTATTTGATCAAACCTTAAGAATAAAAAGAAATAAATTGAACATAAGTTGTAGTGTTCAAGTTGTTAGAAGCTAAGAAAATTGTTTTTTTCAATTAATGGCAAAGTGGTTAGTCTTGTCCACTCTCAATATAATCTTCAAATTTTATTTCATTAAACATTGATTTGAATGAAATAGTAATAATTTTATTAAAAATATACTGAATTTGGTGAATACAAATGGTAAGAATTGATTTGAAATAAAAATAAAATTTATATTAGGTAGAATAATCATTAGATGAGATATAAACGGTTTAGAAAGTAATGAGACGAATTATAAATTTTATTTACATATGAAATAAATGGCTAGTAGATCTATATAAATTAATGTGGGTTTTTTTACAAGATATAAACTTGTGGGACAATTTTTATATTTGAAAAAAATCCCAAATCGTGATTTTTGGAGAATTTGAGATTTCATCTCATGATATAAAATCATGAGATGAAATCAGCGTGAAACAGAATGTCCAAACACTGATTTCATCTCATAATTTCATATCGCGATATGAAATCCCATATTCAAACGCCTACTTATATATACAACAATCATGCATCATTTTCTATATTCTACCATCGATATAAGTCAGGACGCTTGGTGATTATAGTGTTATTTGTTATAGGTTCAATCGAGCCTAATATTTTTGATACATATCTCCATATATAAAAAAAATAAAATAATTTCAACAAATATGATATTCCTACCCTAATACTCTATCAAATATGACGAAGCTTTGGTCACTAGAGAGAGAGGGGGTTGGAGCAAAAGTTTACAATTCAAGATCTTACTTCTGATATGGGAAGATATTGATTTGTGTATTAACTATTAAAGATTAGGAGTATCACTTTTGAACGAGCAAATGATATTCTATCTTTATTTATAATTTGAATCAAAGAAAATCTTTTAAAGATCACTGATAAATAATTTACAGATTTTATGTTATTTTCTTTTATCACACTGTCATATAAATCAAGTAATAATTTTAGAAAAAAGTCCGATTTAAAAAATATATAAGAAAGGTATACGATCTGCATTTAGTAATGGGCTTCATGAAGGCTACATTGTTCTTTCCTTTTTTTAAAAATAAAAATAAATTATTTCTCGCTCGATGTTCAATACAAGAGGTCATAAATTATTAAACTAAAAGTATGGGGGAACCACTATATATAAACATGTTTTTTTCCCTTAAATAACATAGACATGTCAATAACTTACTATTCTTTCTGTTTAAAAAATAATAACTTGTTTTCTTTTTTAATCTATTTAAAAAAGAATGACTTTTTTCCTTTTTCGGTATCACTTTAATTTCAGTTTTCCACTGACATGTTTAAGGTAATAATACAAAAAGACATTTTAGTACATTTGACATAACTTTAATTTAAAATCACAAGATTAAAAAAATTTTATTTTCTAAAATTTCATGTCAAGTCAAACTAGACCATTCTTTTGAAATATAAGGAATACAATGTTTTGGGATAGAACTCTATAGAAATTAAAGAAAAAACAACAACAAAAAAAATAGGCTATAACTAATGAAATGTCAAAAAATAAAATTCTGGAAAATGTGAAATGGAATCGAAAGGGTAAGTCTTCTATTCAATATTTATATTAAGGTCCAACTAGATTCAAATGTAATAAAAAAAAAATTAATCTCTTACAAAAACGATTTCATGGTATCTTTTTTCCTACGAAATTCTTGATATTATGAAATAGTTAATGCGTTGACTGAAGGTGAAAATCAAGAAATGATTTGGTTGGTGCATTCTACAGCTCATTCCTTCGTAAGATTATGACATCCTAATCACTAGTACTATAATTAAGAAGCGATCTGCCTAATCTCCAAATTAGAGCAAAAGTATACTCTCACTTTTAAGCAATAATCAACGTATAAACTTTTAAGGCTCTTTGAAGTTAAACATTTGCACGAATTTAGTGTAATATAATCAACATTTAGAGGAAGCAAAATAAATTATGAAACAAAATTCATAATTATTTATTTATTTCTTAAATTTATATGTGTCAAACAATGTCGCATAAATTGAAAGCATAGGCCAAGGGAATAAATACGGTAAAACCTCACTAAAATAATATTCGGTTAATTCATAACCTCTCTAAGATAATATTTTCATCCGGTCCTGACTTGGTCCAATGGAAAAAAATCACTCATTTCGATTAGATAATAAGATAATATATTTTTTGAAGATCCCTATATAAATATTTGGTCCCATTAGTATTATAAATTATTAATTCGTTAAAAGCACAAATATATCATCTAAGATAATCTAGTGAAACATGATTCTATTGTGTTCTATTTTTTGTTAAAATTTAAATCTTATTGAAGCTCATCTCTAACTTTTCTTATTATATCCAAAAGTTTTGGTGTGTCTTTTCGAACCGCATCATAAAAATGTGAAGAGTTCTAAATGTAATAAGTGTTTCCTTATTTGTAACTAGTTCTAAAAGTGTAGTATCATTTTCTACTTTATCATCAACATTAATTTTTTCAATGGTATCCACAGTTTATTTTAAGTTTTGGACCTCTGAACATGTATCATTTTCACTTATCCAACAAGTTATTAACGTCTATTTTATTAGGGTAACCGAGATCATTAATCATGACCACAAGTTCATAAATACCATTTTCACAAGTGAATTCATTTAAATTCTCTGAGTTTCCACCCCCAAATAAATTGTGTCGTGTCGAAATACTCTTAAAATTAATAAATATTAATTTATTAATTAAGTAATATCTCTATAAAATAAAACTCCTCCATTCACTTTTATTTGTAGTATTTTTTGAAAGTAAATTTGACTAACAAGATGCACCAACATTATGTGACAAAAATATCCCTGCGTCCGACGTGGTGGCACGCTTGCATCTTATGTCATTTTTGTCAACTCCTCAAACGTACATCACACTCCTCTCTCTCCCTTCCTCTTCTCCTTAGGGTTTTTCATCTCGATTCATCACACATGGCCGGAATGAGACTGTTACCGGAGGACCCCGACGTCGCGCAGGTCCGACCAACGGCAGCAGCCGACCTGATTTCCGACGACGACCGCTCTGTGGCGGCCGATTCTTGGTCCATAAAGAGCGAATACGGAAGTACTCTCGATGATGAGCAGCGCCACGCTGATGCTACTGAAGCTCTTAATTACCGAGCCGATTACAGGTTCTTATATGGAGAGCATTAACTTCAGTCTTATTCATATGACTGTGAGTCCGTCACTATGTTTCAATGAACCTGAGGTTGAAGATGTTAAATTAATTTATGGATTATATTAATTGAACTGGAAAACATTAAGATACTACTACATTTTTTTTTAAAAAAAAACTTAAGATAGTACTCTACCAGTTAAAATTTGTATAGAAAAATAAATCATTCAAAGTTTAAGAAGTTGTATAGTTAAACGAATTTGAATAATTGAATGTTGTGTGAAGATTATGTAGAATAATAGTACTATTTTTTTTTTAATAATCTCAAATATTTTGATAATTCTAAAATGAAAAAGTGTTGTATTTATTAGGATGGAGAAAAAATAACCTGCATGAAGGTGTAGCTTTATCAAATTATAATTACTTTTCTCTTATCCATTATTGAGCCAGAGAACACTATGGCAGAGCTAAGTAGTGGTGGTAATTAGAGGTCAATATATCTGTTGAGTGCACTTTGTAAAGTTAAGTGAATAAAGTGATAACTGCAGTCTTCATTGGACGTTGTATACAGTTGTTAGAAGAGATTATCCATTAGAAACCCGCTCATATTATATTTTGCTTTTTGTTTGTGCAGAAGGTTTACAAACTTCTTTTTCTTATTTTTTTTGCATACGAGCAGTTCTGACAAGGATGAGCAGGAAGGTGAAGGAGTTTCTTCAATGCTTGGTTTCCAAAGCTATTGGGATGCTGCTTACGCTGATGAATTGGCAAACTTTCGTGAGCATGGTCACACTGGTGAAGTTTGGTATGGATTAGCTAGACGACAACTTGCAACCTTTTCCCTCTTCCTTGATCCACTTTACTATTGTGTTATCCTCGTTCTTTTAATTGTTAATCAACTATTCATCCTCCATCTCAAATAAATTGGGTATGTTATATGAATCCTTGGGAGCTATTATATGCCATCTTGATCCAAATCATTCCTATACTATGTTACATAAAACAATTATGCCTTTTAAGGCAAATTAGGAGTTCTCTAAAATCCCTTTTATTTATGTATAGAAGATCTACAGACTAGCACTTTTTGATGATTGGCTGGAGTAAAGCTAAATTTAGCTCTTTGGGATAGTTTTATCCCACTAATAGATAATGATTGTAATTTGCCTGGTCTTGCTTTCCCCTTTTAGTCTTTTTACAAGGTTTACATTCCAATTCCCAAATAGGAAACCAGGAAAAGAAGTGAGAGGGTGGTGCTTGCATCACTGGATCATTATGTTGGTCAAACAGATTTGTTGATGTGTATATTTTTGCTGTATTTGTATAGGTTTGGTGGTGACGTCATGGAAAATGTTGTCTCTTGGACCAAACGTTTGTGCATGGACATTTGCAAGAATCATTTGCCAAATCACGTAGCTGATGCCGATTCTGAGCCTGTTGGGCAGCGTGAGAAGGACATGTCAGGTTGGAGTGTGCTTGATATTGGGACTGGCAATGGTCTGCTTCTCCAAGAGCTTGCTAAACAAGGGTAAATTTGAATTTTATGCTAGCAATACTTCTAGTTAGCTATTTGCTTCGTTGGTCATTCTGTAACTGATAGATGAGCTTTCTTTTCCGAGATGCTTTTGATGCACATGCTCTATAATCTGTTACAGAGCCACACTGTAAAGGTGAAAACTTTTGTGGATTGCCTAGTTCATTGAGTATTAAGCAGTTAGCTGTTGTAAAGGTTTGCTTACGGTTCTTTTAACCATTTATCACATGACTTGCTAGATGATCAACTTTTGCACTATAAACATATCTATTAGAGATTCAATGGAAGTTATACAAAAATATACTCTTTTGTTCCCCTTTCTTGTGACGCCATTTGATTAGGGAGATCAACAGTTGGTAAAATGTTTTTTTTTCTTTTTTTCAAAAGACAAATGTTTGTAATTGATTTATATGACTAAGTGTTAGTGAAAGAAATAGTTGAAAAGTTAGTTTATAGTGAAAATCATATAAAGTGTAAATTTGATTAGTTAAATGAATTTTAATTCGTGAAACTCTAAAACTCAGTAAGGCTGCATTACATGATTATTTTAGTCTAATTGTTACAAATTTAGGATATCCTAGATGGAATGAGCCCCCATAAATTATGAAGTGGATGGCAGAGAGATTATCAAGAAAAACTGCAGAGACTGTCGGGCAATGATTAACAGAAGAACAAATCCGTTATAAGATGAATTATGAATTTTTCCTTCAAGTCAAATGATTCTTTTCTCATATTGGCTTACACTGTGCCATTACTTCTTTTCGATCCCAATATGTCCTTGTTTAGAGATTCTTTGGTCTTTAACTGCAGGCACAGAACCTAGATAGGTAATACGGATATATTTTAATAATTCTTTGAGAGAGAACAAGTGCCTGTAGTTTCAATGGTATTATACCTACATCGCATTATGCAGTTCAATTAGCATGTGTATTCCTGCGGCTTGTGCTGGGGTGGAAACATCCCAGTGCCTCTTGTGGTTAATATAGGTTAGGAGATTTTACGTCTTTCTTATCACATCTACATCTTTTAGCTTGTACAAAAAGTGCTCAGGTCTTGTTATATTTAAAACCTACTAGTTGCTTCTTGGGAGTATTTGTCTGTTAAGAAATTTTATTTAATTTTTAGTGTCAAACGTTCTTGATATATATGCCTTCTGGGGGAGGGGGTGGGGGGGACTCGAAGATTATTACTTACTAATACTCATTAACTATGGCGTTAGGTTCTCTGATCTCACTGGAACTGACTATAGTGAAGGAGCAGTTGACCTTGCAAGAAGCCTTGCTGATCGTGATGGTTTCACTAATGTCAAGTTCTTGGTAAAATTTGCCTTTGTCTTTCAATTAAGTGAATGTGTAATATACCCACAGCAGCATCTGAGTCCAGTGTAAAAAAGAAAAGGAAAGTAGGAAACACGTGCTTCTCTAGATTGCATTCAAAATTTTGTGGCAAATAACCATCTTTCTACTATGGTCTAAATGTTAAGCAGTGTCTTTTATTCTTTGTTGTTGGTAACCCGTTACTGTCTGGTAGCTGCATATACAGATAGTAGCAAGTTAAAATTACTTTTACTTCTGAATGTTTCCCCTTAATCCTGACATTTTCAATTGTGTCCGCATGGAATGAACCTTTATTATATTTCTGTATTGAAAGATAGAGCACTTATTATGTATTCAGTGATCAAGGGTAGGAACAAAGTGCTAAATTAATGCTGAATTTTTGCATAGGGTAGAACCTGTCTTACCAATTGCGATCAATGACTGTTACTTTTCTCAAAAATAAAATAAAATTGCGATCAATGATTTTATTAGTTTCATGTCCTTGTCATGTGTACTTATTTATCTGTATCTGTGCTCTCATTGCTGGAGATGGGATCTTTTAGTTTTGTGGTTAAATAAATTTCTATTGGCTAACAGGTTGATGACATTCTTGAGACAAAATTGGATAAAAGGTTTCTGCTAGTTATGGATAAGGGGACCTTAGATGCCATTGGATTGCATCCTGACGGTCCTATCAAAAGGTAGCAAATCCTGTATGTTAAGTATGGTATCAAAGTAGGCAGAGATCCCAAGTTCAAGTAATACTGCCACCCATCCATTTGTATTAATGTTGCTCATCAACAAATATTTTCACGTGCTTCGTCCTAAAATAAACAAATAATAATTAAAATGTCACTCTCTAAAAGTGTTAACACTCCCTAAGGTGTTCCTTGATTATTTTACCTAGTACGCTACGTTTCTTTGTCACATCTTTACTGTGTGGTCATTTCAGGATTATCTACTGGGACTCTGTTTCAAGGCTTGTCGCTCCTGGTGGATTATTGGTGAGTCCATCCTGCTTGTCCTGTTTATAAAAAAAATTTCAGTGCCAATCCTTCTCCAATTGCTGTTATTAATTTGAAACATGCTGATTAAATACCACCACACGTCCTTCCACTAGTATCAAAAAGAACAGATGCAGAGACATTGTAGAGACCACGTTGTTGGACCTGAGAATTATATTCCTATTAGATACATTCTCCGAGAACTTAGCATCATATAAATCTGTTCTATCGACATTTCTGTCTGTCTTATTGACTGTTTCCCAGTTGATCTTTTCTGATAAAATGGCGCACACGGTTATCTAAGGAAGGAGTTCATCATGATAAATAATTAGCCGTTACACCTTCTTTCAGCTGACTGGTCACCTATTGTAGGTAATTACTTCATGTAATAGTACAAAAGATGAATTGGTAGAAGAAGTGGATACTCTCAATCAAAGAAGGGTTGCTTGTCAAAGACCAGGAACAGTCGAAAGCCAAGAAGCCTCAGTAGATCCTCCTCCTTTCCGGTATCTTGATCACATTCGCACATATCCTACATTCACATTTGGAGGATCAGTAGGCTCACGTGTAGCAACTGTAGCATTCCTGAGGAACTGAATTATTACTTTCTCATCATTTTGGGTGCATTACTGCACTTCTTTGTAACGTCGTGCAACCATGGAAGACCATTTCTGATTTATGCAAGGTGAAGATTAATTGATCTAGTTTTTGTATAGTGTAACGTCAGTGCTACATTAACAGTATTGATCATCAGATGACCCGTGTTAGATGGAAAAATTGTTCTTAAGTCGATGTAATGTCATTGGGGATATTGTTTGATGGAACACTTCTTTAGCGCACTGAGGATTCTTTTATGTGAAAATCGACCAAACTGAGAGAAGAGTGGAACTCGTAAAAACTCCCTCACCAACAAGGTGGGAGTTGAGGTAACCAACCAACTTATTAAGATTTCGCTGTAATATTCAAATAGGTATTTAAATTCATGACATTTTAATATGAAAAACAAATAAGGCGCAAGTCACACTCCTCGAAAGGTCCAAATGATTTAATTGGATAACCGAGTGTAGACAAGGAGGGAGGGAGTATGATAATCTACATTAATAGCTAACGGAAAGGCTATGAATTATGAATAATAGACAGGTATAAATCACTCAGCCTAAGCTGTAATCTTCATAAACGACAAATAGATTTTTAAAAAAATGAAAAAAGAAGATAAAGCTGGTTTTTGTTCTTTTGCTGAATATTTATTAGATTCGTACAAGAAATCATCTTCTTTTTTAATGTTACGCAACCTGTATTGCCTCTATATTTTACGTGAGAGAAATTAAATTACTACTAATATACATCAACAAACGATCACTTTCATATATAAAAGTTAATTTTGGGGTCAATATGTGTTGAGATGGACAAAAAATTGTTAAATGTTTATTTTGATGGAGTATAAATTAAAGGGAAAGAAAAAGACGAATCCATGTAATACGTTGCGTAGTGGTCTAGAAAATACAGCTTATTAAGCACTCAAGAGTGTGGCCTAGTGGTCAATGAAGTGGTTGAGAACCATGAGGTCTTAAAACAAAAAAAACACTATGTAATTCTTCTCATCTGTCCTAGCTTTAATGGATAGAGATACAAAGTTACCTGATACATGTTGTGCAAAAGTTGATCCAAACACCACGGTCATCGAAAAAGGAAAAAACAACACAGCTTGCAAAGATTTTTTTCAAATGTCATGGAGATAATTATAATATAGCAGAGCTAGTCTAAAAATAAGCTCTGCCAATACAAATGTGAAAATGAAAATAATGGTATAGTTATAATTACAAATATTATAAATTAAACACTGATCAAGACCATATGCTCAGTTTCAATGATTAAAATGAATTAATGAGAAGGGAAGTTAGGTAGAGGCAAATAAAGCAGCCAAGAATAGTAAATCCAATAGTCCCACCAACCATCCAAATAAGTTCAACAAATTCATCCAATTGTTTCTTGTGTTTCTTCTCATAATATAATTTTGAATTTGTAGGTGTGTAATTCCAACCTTGTTCACATACCAAACATTTCTCCAATCTCTCTTTCATCTTCACTTCTTCTATCCTTCCCCTCAATACTTGTAAATTTGCATCAACAACATGCCTTGATTTTCCTGAAACAAATTATTTTCTTATTTAAGTCGATTGGCGCGATAGTACAAAAATAGAATTTAACTTTATATATACTGATAATATAACGAATTATCAATGTTTTTTTTTACCTATGGTAAAAGGCTACATTTGCTTTGTCTTTCTAGTTAGTACTAACCAATCACTTGCTAAGAATAACCACTTACAACAAGTGGCGGAGTCAAAAATTTATAAAAATGAAGTTTGATCACATATGAAATTTGAACTTGTGATCTAAAACAACATTCGAACCTCATGTCACTTTACTAGTTTTACTCCTTATAACTAGGGAATTCAAAATATAGCTTATATGAAAAAACAAATCAATTCATATAATTTGCCCTGTCGATACAGTAAACGATTTTCCAGTGGAAGGGTTTCCCTTCCACTAATTATCTTTTAGGTCATGTGATAGCGTAGTTTAGAGAAGAAAAACTCATAAAAATAAAGCGGATGTAATTAAATAAAAACAAAAACAAAAACACACACGTATGTATATATATATATACCTTCATCTCTATAGAACTGAGCTCTGATTTTGGGTAGTTTTTGAGGAATCCTGAATTTGGCTGGAAAAATAACAATTGATGAAGAAGCCATATGTATTGTTTGTTTATAAGAAATGACAATTAGTCTTATGCTTAATTGCTTGCTTCACGTTTCACATATATATATAACTTCGTCAACGCGTAATCTGATTAATTAATTATTAGAGTTTTTCCTATTTTGATTTAGATTTAATTACCTAATTAAAGTTGTTTTGGTTTTTTTTAGCAAGTCAAGTAATTAATTAAATATATAGCCAAATAGCAGACAACATAAAAATCATCAATTAGAATTTGGTGATGAGGAATGATATAAAGTTGAAATTTTTGAACCCAAGCAAAATAGTTGTAGTGCGCCGGCAAATAAGAAAATTAACAGAATCTGAATCTGAACTAATTAATATGTAGTATGTACTCATATTTTATTGTTTGCTTCTGGTTCTGGATTAGGATGTGTTTGGTATATAAATATATTTCATCTTTATGTTTTCATATTCGGTTCGTCAAATATTCTAAAAAAATTAAATTACTTCAAAATGATAATCTCCTATTACAATTTACTAAGTAAGGAAAATAAGTTTTACAAATGTTATTCCTTTTCTCAAACACGCCCTAAATCAATCAATACCCTCAATATCAATGTTAATACTATATGTGTTTCTTGTATATGTACTCCATCTGTTCACTTTTTGAATCATGCATCAAAGTCAATTTAAGTAATTTTTAAAGCTAAATTAAATTAAATTAGTTTAATAATTTAAATTTAAGATTTTGATATTATTTAAAAATATATCTTCAATCAAAATTCATACAATTTAACTCTCAAAAAGTAAAATACGATAAATAAAAATAAGTGAGTACATGATTCATGAACCATGCTGATTTTGAGACTCTGCGTGGATAGCACCAGGAGTAGAAATAATGTTTTATTCAACAATCATGTCGTATTATCTGTTTAGTTAGACTTAATAATATTTCTTATAGTACATTTTTTTGTTTTTGGATAATCTTATTTATTCTTAATCATTGAATACAATATGATTTGGATTGGCAAAACTAATCCATGAAAATAGAACTTCGCCTAATATATAACCCCTAAAGTTTGAATGGATTAATGATCAACTAATTTAGTAGTTCAAACCTTTTTTTTGTCTGCACAATATACATCAACTCAACTATAATTAGGCTAATTTGGATTTTAAAGAAAGTCGAAATCAATTTTATTTTTTTGATATCATTTATATAACCATAATAAATTAAAGATGAATTTTTTTTGTTGGATAATCAAGCAGACTATAAGAAAACAACATAAAATTATGTAAAAGATGGAAGAATTGGACATCGACTTATTATTTAACTCATGACTTGTTATTTCATCTCAAGTAACTTCTAAATAAGTTATTAATTAATCCGCGGTTATTTATACTTATTATCAGTCCATTTTAATCTGTCCAATCCACTTTTTTTAGACTGCTAGCTAGATATGATAAGTATTTAATGCAAATAAAGAAGATGGAAGCGAATGCCAACTTTTAGGAAGGCGTCGCAAAATTTGTCATAAACGGAAGGACCAACTTAGTTTTAGGTTTAAAGCCTAAAAATGATCGAAATGGGAACCACTTAATTAACCATGCATATAATTATCTTGTTTCTGGATAATCAGTAATTTTAATTTTCTATGTATCATATTTAAGATCATAAATTTAAAAGATATTTTGATACATTTCACATATTTTCAATTAATGATCATAAGATAAATATAAAAATCTTTTTTTATTCTTAAAGTCCGTATCAAATAAGAATCAGATAAACAAATTAAAACAAATATGTAAAAACAATTGGAATTTCCAGTGATCATAAAAATTATAAGGAGGGAATTAATTGTAATGAGTACGAATATATATATTAATAATTTCTTATATATATATAT
>NW_006239181.1:497782-556367 GCF_000226075.1 Solanum tuberosum | reverse complement strand
TTTAAATAATTAAGTTGTTAATTATTGTAATGTATAGTATTACTTATATTATTTTTAAATATATTTAAATATTATATGTTAGGTTTTTTATCCTAATTTATATGGCATTGATAGAATTTAAAGTGTCAAATAATTGTTAATTATTGTAATAGATAATATGGAGTATTTAAGTCATTTATAGTATAGTATAATTAATATATAATATGTAGTATTTAAGTGGAAGGTGGTGGGGCCCACTTATGTATTTTAGAAATATATTGGATATTAGTAGTGATTTTTAGTATAGTAATTAATATATAATATGTAGTATTTAAGTGGAAGGTGGTGGGGCCCACTTATGTATTTTAGAAATATATTGGATATTAGTAGTGATTTTTAGTATAGTAATTAATATATAATATGTAGTATTTAAGTGTTATATTATGGAATTTGAGAAGTTATTGAAATTTTTATATGATTTTAAAAATATTTTAAATTGTTAGCTATTGTGATTTGTAGTACTTTTTTTAACATAATTTTGAAAATAATATTTATTACTCTGTTTGTTGTAATTTATGTGGCACACGCAGAATTTCAAATATTAACCATTTTTTATATGTCTCTTTAATATATTAAGTTGTTAATTATTGTATTTTATAGTACATTTTGAACCTAATTTTTTAATAATATATGTTATTTGCCATGTCCCAATTTATGTGGCATTAATTGATAGATTTGTTGGAGTCGAGAGATTTATTTTGTTAATTATTGTAATTTATAATTTGTTTTTCGTCAATTTCGTCGACTATTTTTTTTATTAATTATTGTAATTTATTGTTTCTTTTTCGTCAATTTCAAACAATATATGTTTATCATATAATCCATTTTATGTGGTACCAATAGAATTTAGAGAGTCAATTAAATTTTTTATATAAGTTTTAAATAATTAAGCTGTTAATTATTGTAATGTAGAGTATTACTTAAAGTATTTTTAAATATATTTAAATATTATATGTTAGGTTTTTTATCCTAATTTATATGGCATTGATAGAATTTAAAGTGTCAAATAATTGTTAATTATTGTAATAGATAATATGGAGTATTTAAGTCATTTATAGTATAGTAATTAATATATAATATGTAGTATTTAAGTGTTATATTATGGAATTTGAGAAGTTATTGAAATTTTTATATGATTTTAAAAATATTTTAAATTCATAACTATATATTTCAATGTACAAGATTTTGATAAAATAAATTCTTTAAAGTTAAATTATAATGTTTTTGAAATTTAAATTATTAAAACATATATAATGATTTTATAGGAAAAAATAATATCATATAAAATTAAATGAAAAGGATAATAAATTCAACTTTTACCATGATAAGGTTGAAGAATATTATTTAAGTGGAAGGAGGTGGGGCCCACTTATATGTACAAGTACTTTAATGCAATGGAAGGACCAACATTGTACAAGTACTTTAATGCAATGTTGGTCCTTTCCAACTCTCACTTCTAAATAAGAGAATAAGAAGTTTAATAAATAATATTTTCCTGTACAAATAAACGCCCGCCATGGTCGTATATATTTAACAATTAAACCTAGTACAAAGTAGTCATATTCTTTTTTAATGTTAAGCAGCCCCAACTTGTCACATAAACTCGTCTTTCTTTCCCTTTTATATACCAAAAAAGAAAATTACACATATTCAAGTAACTTAATTTATATATATATATATATCTTAATTTAATTTATACGCGTAACAAAAATATTGACACATATTGACCCCAAAATTATCTTTTATACACCAAAATGCACATATTCAATATTTTTATTTGATATATCTTAATTTATTTTTTATACCTAGCTAAAATACAAAACGTGTAAAATATAAGTGTAGTACGCGATTCGTAAAGATAAAATAATGAATATATACACATACCGGACAACATAAAACTCAACAATGGAATTTAATTTGGTGTTTAAGTACGATATAAAATTGAAATTTTTGAACCAAAACAAAATTTGTTTAGGTGCGCCCCGGCGAGAATAAAATATAGGGAATTTGAAGTTAACACTCATATTTTACTCTTACAAGTTATAATTTCATGATTTACTAAGTCAATATTAGAGTTAATATATGTTGTAATTAAATATACATGCATCAACCATGCTGACTTTTGAAACTGTATGGATAGTACCAAAAGTATAAATGAAGTTTTATTCAACAATCATGCATGTCGTATTATCTGTTTAAATTAACCATGATTATTATTTGATTATATTTCTTAAAGTAGTTGTTAGATATCTTCTTAATCACGGAGTAAGAGATGATTAGGAATTAATGCCTATCCAGATATCTTCTTTATTACCGGATATGAGATGATTAGGGGCGACAAAATTAGTTCATATAAACTTAATAAATCTTTCAACTCGTTTAAATTATTAGATGGATTAATGACTCATTTATTTACTAACTCAATTCTTTTGTTATTCTACCAACTGAATCCATTATAAGATTAAATTGATTTGTATTTAAAACATATAGTCAAAACTGATTAATTCATAATTTTTCTTTTTTATTTTTCAGTAATGAGAAACAAATGCCTACTTTTAGGAGAGTATCGCAATATTTGTCACAAAATATGGGAGGACCAAGCTAAGTTTGGGGATCAACAATTGTCGTCTGTCGATATTGGAACCACGTTTTTCTTCGGCTCAAATAAATTGTACATAAAGTTACGGTATTTTTTTCGTTCAATTTGTTTTGTTCTATTTTTCTTTTTAGTCTGTTTTTTTTTAAATGTTTTTTTTCCTTTTTTGAAAAATATTCCACATAACAAGTTTAAGACTAATAGATAAAAAAGTTCATTTTGATATATTTGACATATATTTAATTTAATACTACAAAAATTTTAAATCTTCTTATATTACATTTCAAATTAAAATAAAATAAATAAATAAAAACGAAAAGAACAATGGAAGGACATAAAGGAGGAGGAGTTGGATTTAAACGAACCAAAAGTTGTAATAACGTCAAAGTCGTCAAATACTGAATTATATACTTTGGACTTTGAGACTTCAAGTGGGCCGACCAGGTCTTGGGCCCTCAATTACACGAAAAACTATTTTTAGAAACAAAATTCATCAAAGTTTAAAATTTGAATTGTTTAATCATTATAGACCTTATAAGATAGGTGTTGATAAGATAGAATTGTGTCAAAATTTTAGATATACAAAAAAAAAAGTCATATAAATTTTGAAACCACGATTGTGATAGTCTTCCATGGATTCGTCTCCTCTCCATTTCTCTTCTCTCCATTTTCCCCAAATTCTAGCTTGGACTGGAGACACATGTCATAGTTTTAAATTAATGTTTGAGATTTAATTGATTAAAACAAAGTCTTAACCATAGTTATTTAATTCCATATATTTGCTTCTTAAATATTTTTGCAATCCATTATATTTTCCAGAAATATATTTTAAAAATTTATTTACTGCCTTGCATACATATTTAAAACTTTTACTAAATTATAATACAATTAAATGTTTTTAATATTCTAATAGAGTATTAAGAGCTACAATGTCTATAGAGCAATATGGACTCCATTTAGGGAAAAAGAAAGAATTTAAAGTTGAGTGACAAAATTTATTTTACTCTTAAAATTAAAAAAAAGTCAGGTCACAATTTTTAATTTTTTTATTTGGCAAATATTATTTAAGAAATGAAAAACGTTAGGAAAAAAAAGTAAAATATCAGCAAAAAGTTACTCATATAATTAAGAAAAGAAATTCTTTTAAATTATATTTAGGAAAAATATAATGTAAATCTAGAATTGTTGGATTGCAAAAATATTTAAGAAGCAAATATATGAAAGTAAATAACTACGATTAGGACTTTGCTTTAATTAATTATATCTCAATCATTAATTTTAAACTATGACATGAGTCTTCAATCCAAGCTAGAATTTGGAGAAAATGGAGAGGAGCCAGATCCGTCTTTCACATGCTTTTGTTTGAAATGTCATCATTATTGTTTGAGAGAATAATACAGCTTTTATGATTATTTCAAATATCCCCATTACAAATAATTAAATTCTATTAGGGATTTCATAATTTTTAGTTTGAAGGTTAAATACTATGTTCATAACAATAAAGTACCTTGATTTAATACAACTTTTTACTTTGAATATGAATATGAATTTTGTGCAGCTCTAAAAAAAAGAGCTCAGAATTCTAGAATAATAATATAAATAAAAATGTCGTAAATACAAAAATCTTTTGTTGATTGTGTTAGTATTATGTAATTTTTGACTAGGAAAAACATGAAACTGTCCAGGGAGACTTTCTTGTGACACGTGGCTGAATTATTAGGTCTTCACGTAACCATCATGAACGGTCAAGATTAAAAAACGTGGATTTTTTTTTAGAGGTTAGATATAGAAAATTAGAAACAAAAAAGGAAAAATAATTAAATTTGAAATTTCTTCTAGAGTAGTCTTCTCTCCAATTCCTTCAATCAAACCCTATATATTAAGAAATAGATACGCCGCCCCATTTATTCACCTTTATATATTTTAACCCTAAATCTTCCTTCACCAATTCCTCATTCAATCGGTAAGATTTCTATTTACTGCTATTTTTTCTCTACTTTTGATCAATCGGAACTGTTGATTCAATGCCGCTTTCCTGTTTGTAATTTATGATTTATCAATGTGTTTATACTTGTCTAGTTTTGGTATAATGTCAATGGCGGAGTAAATTGTACCAAATTTATATGTATAACCATTATCGATGGTTTTGTTCCGTCTCTCTCTGATTTATATGAGCTAGTTATGAGTATCTAGCAATTGATAGGTATCTTTATTTTTGATGATTGATGCATGATTTGTGAAATTTTAGATGGTCGGAGCATGGAACCCTAATTTATTAAGCTATTGCAATTAGTAGGCTATATGTTTTGAAGAACTCTGATCAATTCTATATTAAAGACTAGGCCATTAGTGAGCAACATATCTCTTGAGTCCATTTTTTTACAATACTAATAGGTTTCTCTTTTAGCAAGTGTTACAGTAGTTTGCTATTCAGACCTTTTGAGATTTTTAATTTTAGAACAAGTGGACTGTAGTATACAATTCAGAAGCTCAGATACACAATGAGTAAATTGCCCAACTAATGATATGCTTTACCGGGTAAATATGCCCAAGTAATAAGAACAGTACCTGTAGAGTTCTATTTATTCATATACATAATTTTTCTGGGACATATGGTTTTCCTTAAATTTAAAGCTACTTGCTTTAGCTATACAACTGAAACTATTGGGTTAAAAATCTCCTTTCTATCTATGGTGGAAGCTAAATCTGCAACCTGTTATTATTTATCATTTTTCCCTTTATATATTTTCACATTGATTATATTTAGTAACAGGTTTTTTTTTTTTTTTACCACTTACTCTTTTATTGAGAAGGTAACAGGAGCTGACTTTTTATCTTTTGATGTGGTTTTTCTTTATGAAGGTTGTGGGCATCTTATCTGCGTGGGTTTCAAGTTTTAGTTTCTCAAGTTGAAGCTTCTTTTATGTCCGAACAAGCCACCATCTGTTTGGGATACGTTGGATTGCTTGGAGAATATTGTCCAACGTCAAGAAAAAAGTGTAGTCATATTTCTGATAGGGTTGACTGTATGCATCTTGACTTATTTCAGGAAGGACACATAGAGCTTAGTAGTTGCACCCAGACACAGCCTTCTCTCAACAAATTTTGGGCCGAAGGATCATCTGGAAACCCCTAACACTTTATTTAGGAAATTTCACTGAATCAAATATGGCTTTGCAGAATATTGGAGCCGGCAACAGTGATGATGCCTTCTACAGGTATAAGATGCCCAGGATGATTACCAAGATAGAGGGGCGTGGGAATGGCATCAAGACAAACGTGGTCAACATGGTTGACATTGCCAAAGCTCTAGCAAGGCCAGCATCTTATACCACAAAGCATTTTGGGTGTGAGCTTGGAGCTCAGTCGAAGTTTGATGAAAAAACTGGGACTTCCCTTGTCAATGGTTCTCATGATACTGCCAAGCTTGCTGGTCTTCTTGAGATTTTCATCAAGAAATATGTTCAGTGCTATGGGTGTGGAAACCCTGAAACTGAAATCCTTATCACTAAAACTCAGATGATCCAACTGAAGTGTGCTGCATGTGGTTTTATTTCTGATGTAGACATGAGAGACAAACTGACAACCTTTATTCTTAAAAACCCACCTGAGTCTAAGAAGGGAGCCAAAGACAAGAAAGCAATGAGAAGAGCTGAAAAGGAGCGTCTAAAGGAAGGTGAAGCTGCTGATGAAGAGCTGAAGAAGCTGAAGACAAAGAAAAAGGTTTCTTCCAAGGAAGCCAGTGCAAAACCTACCTTGAAAAAGAAAGCCAGTGGCTCTGACGAGGATCATGCATCCCCACCCAAAAGGCATGTGAATGTCAAGGAAGAGGAGGAAGAAGAAGATGATGATGTTCAATGGCAAACTGATACATCAATGGCAGCTGCGCAACAGCGCATACAGGAACAGTTGAGTGCTGTGACAGCTGAAATGGTTATGCTCTCCACAAATGAGACAGAGAAGAAGCCCAAGGCAGCTACTACTCAAGCTCGCCAAAGTTCCAAGGTTGTTTCTGCACCCTCTGAGGATGATCCTAAAGCTGAGAATGGAGCGCAAACATTTGAGACTCTTGTTGAGGAGGTGAAGGTACATCTAAAGAAGGGAGTTACAGCCAGCCAATTTCGATCTTTCTTGGGTTCACTCCCAGGATCCCCTCAGGACATAGTTACTGCTGTCTACGAGGCACTCTTGGATGGTGTGGAGAAAGCATTCACCAAGGAGCTTATTAAGAAGAAAGGTTATCTTCTTGCTGCTGTTGGTCAAGAGGATGGGTCACAGCTACGTTTGCTCAGAGCACTGGAAGAATTCTGTGGGAAATCTAACCCGGCAGCTGTGAAGGAAGTAGCACTTGTTTTGAAAGCTTTGTATGATGCTGATGTGTTGGAGGAGGAATTTATAGTGCAGTGGTATGAAGAGGGTGTTGCTGGGGTTAAAAAGGACTCTAAAATTTGGAAGAATGTCAAACCTTTCATTGACTGGCTGCAGAGTGCTGAGTCCGAGTCCGAGGAGGACTGAGATCACAACTGTCGTTCCTTATTTAGATTGTTCGGAATTCATGTTTTCCTTTATTTTTGGGTCTGTACTTTTATATTTCTTGCTATTTCTGTCGTGTGTTGTGTGTCTGTCTTCTTTTTGATGTTTTAAGGCGAATAAAAATTCTTTGGGAAGTCTTGAGCTATTTATTCTTGTTGTGGGTGAATTATTTTGGAGTTTAAATGCATATTCAGTCTGAATAAACAGTAGGCATCAAAGAAATTTATTCAGACTGAATATGCATTTAAACAAAATATTATTGTGGTGAAAGTGCTGACGCTATTGACTATTGTGGTGAAAGTTGTTATTGATCTGAATATAGTAACTTTCTTGAATTATTTGGAGTTTAAATGCCTATTCAGTCTGTGAATAAATAAGCATTTAAACTCCAAATAATTCAGATCAATAGCAACTTTCTTGAATAAACAAAATATTATTGTGGTGAAAGTGCTGACGTTATTGTAATGCTAGCTCATTTTCTTCATCTGATGAGACAATCTGTGGGTGATGAGTATCCCCAAAACAAACATAAAGGGAAGAGATCGAAAATAACACTATTAAATCGTGGTTTCAAAATGCAACCGTAGATAGGCATCAAATAAATTTTGAAATCGCGATTATTATAATCTTTGACGTACTTTGTTCAAAATGTCATCATTATTATTTGAGAATAATATAATTTTTATATTTCAAATATTTTTTTTCGAATATTCCCATTACAAATAATTAGATTCCCCGCTCCATCTGGATATTATATTACAACTATTTGGGGGTTCAATAATTTTTTGTGTGATGGTTAAGCATGTTCATAACAATAAACTACCTTCATTTAATACTATTTTTAATTATATGCCAATTCTAATATGCAGGTTAAAATTAAATTATTAAACTTTTACTTAGTAGCAAACTGACTTCCAAGCTAATTTTGGGAATCTATATATAATAATAATGTTGAATGAGAAAACAGTGACGTGACACTCTCTATGAGATTCAATCTTACTTATCTTTTTTTGTTTTTTTTTGCCATTTTTCTAATTTTAAAATACAAAAAAATCATCTAAATATTAAGGATAGTGATATTTGAATCTTTCTTCATCAATAGTCATATTTAATTTATTTTATCATGGATGCTATTATTCTCTTATCCTATAATATTGCTTAATTTCTGCTTTTACTACTTTCTTCCCCAAACCTCACCATTAATGATATTTATATTATTTCCTTAAATCACTTTTTTTCTCTTTCTTTATTCTTTTTTTAAAATAAAATAAAATAATTCAATTCAAGATATAATATATAAAAGGTATTTTTTAAAATATTTTTGTACGATTTTCCCTTAAATCTCATTATTAATGATGTTTTAACATTTCCTTAATAAATCACTACTTTAGTATTTTTCCTTTCTTTGTTCTTTTTTACTTATTTATTCAATTCAAGAAATTTATATATCTATATAATATAAGGTAGTTTTGTTATCTTCTTTATTTGTATTTTTCCTTTTCTATATATATATATATATATATATTATTTATTTATTTTTTTATTTTTAAACTCTCTATTTTTACCAACCGTCCGATCAAATGATCGGACGGCCCATATATATATATATATTATTTATTTATTTTGTGATTTTTTTTACTTTCTTTTCTAATTTTAAAAGACTTAGTTTCATTTAAAATATTTACAAAACATTAAACATAGTCAATTAATAATATAGCCGAATTTGCTGAAACGCCTCTATTATGTACCTATAAAGATACATTGATTTGAAGAAACGAAATAATAAAGCTTATTAACTTTAGAAATTAGTAACTGTAATCATAAGTTGAAGTTTATGGGCACATTAATTTTTAAAATATTATTTTTTCTCTTCAACTTCATATCAATTACCAATAATACCTATAAATTATCATATTGAAAACTTTTGTTTCTTCATCTTGTCTCTTCTTCGAATCTAAATTTTACAAATCAAAATCTTGATAATCATTTATGTTGTCGATTTGATAATGGTAGATTTTGAGTTTTTGCGTTCGTCATCCGAGTATCTTCACAAGTTTACTAATCAACAAAAAAAAATATCACTTGTTGAATTTTGTTACATGCAAGGCATCAACTTTTTAAAAAGTCTTCATGTTCATTAATGTGCCTATAAAGACACATTAATTTGAAGAAACGAAATAATAAAACTTATTAACTTTAGAAATTAGTAACGGTAATCATAAGTTAAAGTTTATGGGCACATTAATTTTTTAAATATTATTTTGTCTCTTCAACTTCATATCAGTTACCAATAATACCTATAAATTATCATATTGAAAACTTTTGTTTCTTCATCTTTTCTCTTCTTCGTATTTAAATTTTACTAACCAAATATCTTGATAATCATTTATGTTGTCGATTTGATAATGGGTAGATTTTGAGTTCTTGCGTTCGTTATCTGAGTATCTTCACGAGTTCACTAATCAACAAAAAAATATATCACTTGCTGGATTTTGTTACATGCAAGGAATCAACTTTTTAAAAAGTCTTCATGTTCATTATTGTTTATTCTGCCTTTTTTATTCTCCTTGGTTTTTATTATTTTTTTGCCATTATTTTATGTAAGCAGATTTTTCTATGAATATGGTTATTAAGATGTGCTATCAAAAAACATTGAATATGGATGTTCTTGTTGTATTGAAATTGATTAATTCTATTATTTTCATTCTTTTTGCATATGAATGATTGGTTTTAGTGTTTAAAAGTTGTTTGGTTAAATTCAAACTCCCGTGTTTTATGTTTGGGTCAAGATTTATTCCTCAATAAAAGAGTATGAACTGAATGAAAATAATTTAAGCAAGGATAAACTTATTTTATTACTATTATAATAGGATAATTTACTATACTGAAATTCTCGAATTTTATTTTTAACAAACAGTCTTAGATGAATTCAATATTTTACTTAATCAATATGTTTTATTTCCTCCGGCTATTATATATATTTAAGTGGAAGTTTGTCTTGTATTTATTTCGTACGAGTTCGCCAATAAATTTAGTCCAAAATAATGCAAAAAGGTTAGTACATATTTTCCTTCTAATAATGTTTTGTTAGTAAGTTAAAATCATATAATAAGGTGTAGTTGAACTTTCTTTCACAAGACAATGAGATAAAACCCAAAATATCTAAGTACGAACAGGGTACAACTTACTAAAAACAATGTTTTGTTTTAATAGAGCAAATATCTCAATAAATCGAAATAATGTAGATAATTGGTCAATTAACCGCTTAAACTTAAAACGGTATGTATATGTACAATATGTATATAATTGTGTATGCTTTATATATATAATTAGAAAAAATAAATAATAAATTTGATTGATTATTTGTGAAACATCCCGATGAAATTAGAGGTATTATATTTAAAATTTTAATTTTTACTTTATTTTCAAATAGTTAAAAATAAAAAATTACCTTATATGTGCTAATAAGACAAACTTAACACTCTTATATTGATTTATTATCTCTACATGATGGACAAGGCTCATGGATTAAGAATGGAGACGGTGTTATGGCCTCCAAGCTCGATAGGTCATTAGTATTTGTAGATCTTTAATTTTTGATGATAAATATAGTGTACATCATAAATAAATATATTTGATAATCGCGCGTAGCTCGGCTGAGTTACCTAATTAGATATTAATCATTATATTTTTGAAATTCACCATTTTCCTTTAAAGGAGGAAATAAATTAATAACTTTATGTACTTTTACCGTAAAAAGTTTGAAATATCAATATCTAAATTTACTCTGAAGTTTAAATTTATTTACCCTTAAAAAGTATAGTTGAATTTGTTAGTGTGATCTAAACTCAAGTAAATTAAACCTAACAATCTATATATACTAAAAAATAAAAATAAAATTGCAATAACTGATGACAAACAATTATTAGATCAATAATAAATATAACAAGGTAATTTTGAGTATGAATTTTGTGTCGTCTTAAAAGAGAACTCAGAACCCTAGAGCAATATAAATCAAAAGTTTTGAATACAAAGAATTTTTGTTATTGTAATGGTACAATAGTGAGTATTACGATGAATCCAAAGAATAATAATAAGATTATTTATATCTAAACCCTTAGAGTTCTATTTTCATAAATCTCACCCCATATGATCTCTCGATGGTGCATTTATCTTCATCTTATAATGTCGATGAAAATCTCACATGACGACGAGCTTGTTTAAGGATTCATGTGATGCGACAACTTCTTCGTACTTGGAATCGGGTCTCCAGAATTAGACGAGCTTAACACTCTAATATCGATCTCAGATATTTTCGTACCGATATCAGACTTGACGAAAGAACCATAAAACAATATAAAACAAAAGCCTTTTGTTGTTATAAATTATAAAACAGTGACTATGCAATGAGTTCAGAAAATAATAATAGGATTTTTTAATATCTAAACCCTAGAATTTTATTTCCGTAAATCTCACCAGTATGATCCCTCGATCGTGCATTTGTCTCCATCTTATAATGGTCAGTGAAAATTTTGAGATCTCACATAAGACAGACTTGTTTAAAACAATTTCTTATACTCGATTGAGCTAGATAGACTCCACACCCTAATATCGGTCTCAGATATTTTCGTACCAATACCGAACCCTTATGCTTGCTCAAGTCCGACCTATTTTATTCCATTAAACAAAACTATTTGTAAATTTTTTGACGGAAAAAACGTGAAACTGTCAAGCAGATTTTCATATGACACGTGGCCGAATCATATGTCATCACACAGACATCAAAACGGCCAAGATGAAAACACGTGGATTTATTTCAGAGGTTTAGATGAAAATTAGAAACAAAAATCAGGAAATAGAATTTGAAATTTCTTAAGAGGGTCGGAGAAGTATCTGGATTGGTTTTACTCTTCTCTTCAATTCCTTCAAACCCTATATATTAAGAAATCTATACGCCGCCTCATCTATTCACCTTTATATATTTTATATATTAACCCTAAATCTTCCTTTACCAGTTCCTCCATTTTCTTCAATCAATCGGTAAGATTTCTATTTACTACTATTTGTTCTCTACTTTTGATCATTCTCAACTGTTGATTCAATGCCGCTTTCGTGTTTTTAATTTATGATTTATCAATGTGTTTATACTTGTCTTGTTTTCTTTTCTCCGTGTATAATGTCAATGGCTGACTAATTAGAACCAAATTTATATGTATAACCATAATCGATGGTTCTGTTCTGTGTTTCTCTGATTTATATGAGCTGGTTATGAGTATCTAGAAATAGAAATTGGTAGGTGTTTTAATATTAATTTGTGAAATTTTAGATGGTTGAATGATGTTTACCCTAATTTACTAAGCTAAGCTAATGCGATTAGTAGGTTATATTAACAATGGCTGTTTCGTTTAAGAGTAGGCCATTAGTGAGTAGGATATCTCTAATGGTTTTTTTTTTTGCTAGCAAGTGTTACTTTACCTTGCAATTCAGAAATACAGATATGCGATTTATGAGGGGTCTGTTGCTTGAGTTCTATAATTTTACAACTATATGTCTTTTAAAACGAGTGTTCCTGTAGTTTACAATTCAGAAACTCATTGCCGAAGTAATGTTATGCTTTAGCGCATAAATATGCCCAAGTAATGACAACAGTACCTATAGCATTCTATTTATTTATATACATAATTTTTCCAGGAGACATATCTTTTTGATTAAATTTACAACTACTTGCTTCAGCTATACAACTGAAACAATTTTCCCTTTTTTCTATTTTTACATTGCTTATATTTGGTAACATGTTTAAAAAAGAAATTCATTTACAACTTACTCATTTTTTATTGAGAAGGTAACATGAGCTTACTTTGTATCTTTTGATGTGGTTTTTCTTTCTGAAGGTTGTGGGCATTTTATCTACGTGGGTTTCAAGTTGTAGTTTCTCAAGTTGAAACTTCTTTTATGTCCAAACAAGCCACACTCTATTTGGGATCCGTTGGATTGCTTGGAGAATATTGTCCAACGTCAAGAAAAAGGTGTCATCATATTTCTGATAGGGTTGACTGTATGCATCTTGACTTATTTCAGGAAGGACACTTAGAGCTTAGTGGTTGCACCCAGACACAACTTTCTCTCAACAAATTTTGGGCCAAAGGATCACCTGGAAACCCCTAACACTTTATTTAGGAATTTTCACTGAATCAAAAATGGCTTTGCAGAATATTGGAGCCGGCAACAGTGATGATGCCTTCTACAGGTATAAGATGCCCAGGATGATTACCAAGATAGAGGGGCGTGGGAATGGCATCAAGACAAACGTGGTCAACATGGTTGACATTGCCAAAGCTCTAGCAAGGCCAGCATCTTATACCACAAAACATTTTGGGTGTGAGCTTGGAGCTCAGTCGAAGTTTGATGAAAAAACTGGGACTTCCCTTGTCAATGGTTCTCATGATACTGCCAAGCTTGCTGGTCTTCTTGAGATTTTCATCAAGAAATATGTTCAGTGCTATGGGTGTGGAAACCCTGAAACTGAAATCCTTATCACTAAAACTCAGATGATCCAACTGAAGTGTGCTGCATGTGGTTTTATTTCTGATGTAGACATGAGAGACAAATTGACAACCTTTATTCTTAAAAACCCACCTGAGTCTAAGAAGGGAGCCAAAGACAAGAAAGCAATGAGAAGAGCTGAAAAGGAGCGTCTAAAGGAAGGTGAAGCTGCTGATGAAGAGCTGAAGAAGCTGAAGACAAAGAAAAAGGTTTCTTCCAAGGAGGCCAGTGCAAAACCTACCTTGAAAAAGAAAGCCAGTGGCTCTGACGAGGATCATGCATCCCCACCCAAAAGGCATGTGAATGTCAGGGAAGAGGAGGAAGAAGAAGATGATGATGTTCAATGGCAAACTGATACATCAATGGAAGCTGCTCAACAGCGCATACAGGAACAGTTGAGTGCTGTGACAGCTGAAATGGTTATGCTCTCCACAAATGAGACAGAGAAGAAGTCCAAGGCAGCTACTACTCAAGCGCTCCAAAGTACCAAGGTTGTTTCTGCACCCTCTGAGGATGATCCTAAAGCTGAGAATGGAGCGCAACCATTTCACACTCTTGCTGAGGAGGTGAAAGTACATCTAAAGAAGGGAGTTACGGCCAGCCAATTTCTATCTTTCTTGGGTTCACTCTCGGGATCCCCTCAGGACATAGTTACTGCTGTCTACGAGGCACTCTTGGATGGTGTGGAGAAAGCATTTGCCAAGGAGCTTATGAAGAAGAAAGGTTATCTTCTTGCTGCTGTTGGTCAAGAGGACGGGTCACAGCTACTTTTGCTCAGAGCACTGGAAGAATTCTGTGGGACATCTAACCCGGCAGCTGTGAAGGAAGTAGCACTCGTTTTGAAAGCTTTGTATGATGCTGATGTGTTGGAGGAGGAATTTATAGTGCAGTGGTATGAAGAGGGTGTTGCTGGGGTTAAAAAGGACTCTAAAATTTGGAAGAATGTTAAACCTTTCATTGACTGGTTGCAGAGCGCGGAGTCCGAGTCCGAGGAAGACTGATATCACAACTGTCCTTATTTAATCTTTTCTATGCAGGCTTATGTTCTTTCATTATTTAGGCATGTTCCTTATGCGATAGAGTCTATTTACTAGTTCGGTATTTCATGTTTTCTTCTTTATTTGTGGTTTTACTTGGGTCTGTACTTCTATATTGCTTGGTACTTTTGTCCTGCAATCCGTGTCCGTCTTCTTTTTGATGGTTTATGTTGAATAAGAATTCTGTGGGAATAAAAAATCTAAGCTATATATTATTGTTGTGCGTTAATTATTTTGAGTATGCAGGTCAATAGGATGTTTTTTGAATAAGCAAATTATTGTTGTGGTGATATTTTTTTTTTCAACGAGGGCTTCAGAAAAGTATGATGGCGATTCTGTCATGTTCAAGCCTTTAAAGCCACATTATCCTTTTCAACTTGTTCTTTTTGGGTATAGGCGTGTGGCTTGAGAAGTGGAGATGATGAAGATCGTTGGTGTTTTATACATGAGTAATATATACAGAGCATAATCACAAATCACTCCGTGTCTTACTGTTTGAAACCTAAGGATTTCAATTCATGAGATCAGTTCTGCCTGATATTAGCAATAGAATATCTTGGGTTTTCTCTTCATACAATGTTAATTTTGTTTTGTATTGTTATAGTGAAACCGTTGTATTGTAGGATGGAGTACAAGTCATAAAAGCAAAGCTAGAAATGTGTCAAAAGGAGGTCATTTGATCTTTTGTTGCAGCTTTGCTTTATTTGTCTGAGAATACTCCATAATAGAGCCATAAAAGTCGCAGTGTGAAACTTCCGCGGTTGTTCAGATGTCTTTTTTTAAGCCAGGGGTTCATTGGACATGTATAAAGTGCGGCTGAGGCGGCTGTAGTGGTAGTTCATTCTCATCGTTTGATGGAGCAATTTGAAAGTGCTGACGCTGTTGTAATGGAAGTTCATTTTCTTCATCTGATGAGGCTATCTCTGAGTGATGAGGATCCTAAACAAAAACATAGAGAGAACAACAGATCGTAAATAATATTTGATTCAGGTCTTTTTAACTTGCATTTCGTATCAATATTTCATTGGTATACTGGAGTTTTTGATGCTTTACCCACCTGCTGATGCCTCCAATGTCGCACAGCAATAAAAGCTTTCACCAAAACGTAGATTGCCAGTACCATTCCAATAGCTTTCAACACTGATAACTATAAACATGAATGTATAAACAACTCCGAGGAAAAGTGCAGAGGTTTCTCTTTCCAAAGAAATTTAACTGTGCCACTAACCATGACCAATGATACCGAGTTATCTCCAGCAACACCAAAGATTATTGGCAGCATTGTACGCAACATCAGAAGAAGCACAAACTGCATGGACAGGGGAAGAATCGAATGTGAAGATTGTACCTCTAGCTCTATTGAAAAGTTCTATGTACGAAGCACGATACATGCAGAGGGAACTTACAGTTATGGCAACAATACGACACCATATCAAACTTCTTGGATAAAATGTTGTATACTCATCTGACTCATAATCAACAAAATTGTCATCTGTAGAAACCAATGCAGCAAAATGATGATAATCTACCCCACCCATGGAAATATCCCAGTTTCCTCTGTGATAGCAAAGACAAACCAAGCACAGCAGACATAGTTATTATTTGGAATTGTAAAGAACAGTTTTGTGAAGAAAATAACCAGCAAAATTTCAGATGGTAAAATTACACTGTGTTCATTGTGAATCTGCCAAATAGAGGAGCTGGTGCTGTGTAGTCTGGCGTAAAATTCTGCAATCTCACATTAAAGAGAAACATGGTTAATAACAACCAACTTTCAGGCTTTCAGCAGCATATACAGAATACACACAATAGCAACATTTATAGGTCCTGTCTTAAAAAATGAACACAGCATAAACTGTGCAATCACAATTGAACCTGGCGGCAAATTTCACAGATGATGTCCCCCTTCTCATTGCACCACCTCTGTACACATTTGCGATGTGCATACTGCGTTTACAAAAACTTCATTAAGAACAAATCACTACTAAATGATTATGCATATAAGGATGCAAGAAACAGCTTCTGTCAGCACAAATTTCAATTTTTTACTTGACAGCACTAGTCTAAAAGGAAAACAGCAATTAGACTGATATGAATCCAAAATGTGCTTTGTTACAAAGCTCTAGTAGAGAGCACAGTTACTAAGAGCTGGTCATTAATAACTAGTTAAAAGATTTCTAAAAATGGAAACTCATGGTAACAAATTTCAAAGTGAGAACAGTAAGCATATATTTTTTCAGATATGAAACAAATCAGACATCTAATATAAATGAGGAAATAGTCAGCACAACAAACCTTGAGGGTTCCGCGGCAAGAACAGGGTACCTCCATGTTAGAATCATCATCACCATCATGGCAAATCCTACATTCTTCCATCTTCCTTGGTGCAGACTCAACATGGATGTTCATCCTATACGAAGTAAAATCTTCTCATTCTTTAATATCCCCAAGCAAGGCATGCTGCAACAAACGCGTATGATTGGAATATACTTTCCAACACCCCAGGTTTCCACACTTAACCAAGCAATACAGAGAATGCATATGGTTTTATGCAAGACGCTTATCATATATCCATTCGTTTGGTGTAAACATTTGCAATTAGTTTTTTCCCTTTTGCAAAATGATCTCACATTTATCAGAGTAATATAGTAGTTGTATAAACTTACATATTCAGATGAAGACTTTACGAAAATAACTTCCAGGTCCCAAAACAGCTCAGCTGCATTATGTTAGATATTTCAAAATGAGAATAAGAAAACAGGATCAATTATAACAATAGCGACATAAGTTATAAACATGATTGTGTTCTATTACTTATAAATCATGTAACATGAAATATTAGATAGTATGAAATTAAAATTGTGAAAAAAAAAATACCGATAAAGGCCAAGAGGAAGCAAAACAGACGATACGTTGAAGAATCGAAAAGAGTTTTGAGTGTATGTATTATGAAGAAGAGGAAAACTTACAAGAATGGGATAGCATTTTTACAAGAGAAGAAATTAAACACTATTCTTTCATCACTTCATTCTTTGCTTCCTCTATACATTTTTGATTAATTTTCCTATTCTACAATTTTGCCATACAAAATTTCTCAAAGTTCAAATCTTTCAGAATAGGTTTTCTCCAGAATTATGGTTTAAGGGTAAAGCAACAGTTTTTTTTCTTAGTCATGAGCCTTTTAACATACACAAGTTGGAGGTCACCAATGTTAAAGGTCACTTTTCGAATATTTCCTTTTTTAGTAATTTTGAGAGGCACACATTTATTTGTTTTTGGTTTATTTCTTTTAAAAAGTATGAAAAGAATGATTATGTCAAAAGAAACCGAATCAACGAACGTGTTCTGATAATTGTTGCTTTTAAAAGTTTTACTTCCTTCTCAAAAGTACTTCTACAGAAAAGTGTGCCAAATCTGCTTTAATCCATCGAAAGTTTTCAGAACTTTTTCTAAATAATTGTCAAAACTCAAAACACATATTTCTTATAGTAGAATATAAAGTTTGCACGTCCAAACGAGGAAAAGTTGATTATGTCATATGCTTTGTGTGCCTTTTGATATTTATTATGCTCATTTAGTCGCACTCGACCTTGCAGGAACTGCCTCGAAGTACAATTTCTATCAAGCAACGAATAGAACATTTGCAGATGACTGAGTGACATAATGGCCTTGTTGCCACGACACACTGAGTACGAGTGGAGATCTACAAGGTTCCAATTCACATGATTTGCCTCAGAGAAATGAAGACACAAAAGCAAGTGTATGTCCCTAATTCTGATATTCAGTTTTTCGTTCATTGTGCTTGTTAATTCCAAGAGTCTTAGGTTGAATCCAGAAAATACTATGAGCCTCAGTTCCATCCTACAAAGCACCCAAGAAAGAGCATATAGTGGAACTTGGCCAAAACTCAAACCTTGAAACCACAACTTTTATATAACATATAAGATCTATATCGAAAATTGTTTGCTGGGGACAGAGATAAATGCTTCATAAAAGTAATCGTTGCACTGCATCTGTGTGACAGAGATAGAAACAAAACATAGAAAAGCTAAGGCACACACTACATATGAGTAGTTTGTTGGAATAGGTAATCAAGTACAGAACTTAGAGACCCTTCACATACAAGTTTAGTACATCAGTTGATTAAATAATGCACTGAAAACAAGTAGAAACACTGAAATGATCACCACTAATGACACGTCGCTTATTACATAGGAACTCAAAAATTGACATGAATATTGTGAACAAACCTCAGACATAAGAAAGCAGAAGCTTGAAGTAGACAATAATGTATATAGAAATAGAGAAGAGAGCAAACACATGTTGCCAGAAGAGCAATGCTGAAGCTTCTCTGACTGCATAACCTCTCAAGCTAGCAACTGCTCCCAACAATATGGCACTTGGTGTTGTGTACTGCAGCAAAAGAACGAATTGGTACATCCTATCATCATGGATTAAAAAGTTCAGTTGATCAGCCAAATAGACCACCCCTGTTCCCAGCAAAGGAAGGACCAAAAGTCTAGCTACGCTGATGCCAACAGTGGTTCGAACCCCAAGTTCAGATTCATTTGGACCCTCAGCAAGCATTCCTCCTAGAATCAGCATAACTGAAGGCACCATAGCTTGAGCTAGTATATTTAAACTGTCTGTGAGGAACTCAAGAGGAGCTTCCTTACCATAAACAACAGATTTAATGGGTGGAACCATTCCAACAATAAATGCCAACAATATAGCAAACATTGGAGGCTGGAGAACATGTCGAACTGGAGTTTGTTCAGCAACAATTCTTAATTTTCTAACCACCCGAGGCTCCGCTAAACATCTAATAGATTTTGGACTTGTTGGAGCTGACGCTTCCTCCAAACTATCAGGGTCTGGAATGGAACTATACGAAAGGGTTGAGACACTTGTAAAAACCCGTGCAATAAAGGGTGTCTTGCAATGCACAGTTTCTCTATCTTCCATACCAGGCCACTCAGCTTCCACTAGAAGTGGCCTACTTAAATCATTACTAGGTAATTGCTCCTGAATCTCACCACCCACATCAACAACATCAAAGTACTCAATTGGGGGTTCCATCATATGGTAAACAAGAGTGTAGACGAGCAGGACCGCCACCCATTGAGAAAACGATACATAAGACACACCAGTCGTGTAGCAATCTGGACCAAAAGGATTGTCACTACTATGACACACTGATCCAACAATAGCAAGAGGCAAATTGCCCGTATTCCCAAACGCAGTCGCAATGATAGTGAACCTAAAATACTGTGGAGGTGGCTTACAAATTTTTGCCACCAAATACCCCAACAGACAACCAATTGCAGTACTGAGAAGCACATTAGCTGGTATAAACCACCAGCGCATAAAATTCTTGACAGTAATAGTCTCACCAAGGTGAATAAAGATAGTACAAGGCAAGAAAAGCGCAAATACAAGCTTACTAAGAAGCTTAAAAGTAGCTTTAGGAACTAATTGGGTTCTTGGATGTGCAAGAATCAGACCAATAACAGTTAAACATAAGAGCTTCAACAATGGCAAAACAGCATATACAAGGTAATAACTATTATAAGACACATTGGCCTGACTTTCAGAAGATGGGGGTTCCATTTTTTAGCTTGAAACCACACAGGAAGCTTCCAGAACCTCTATCAAAACGCCCAAATCACTTGAAATTCTAATCAAGATTGAATCTTTACAAGGTGGGTCTTAGAAAAACCTTCAGATTTGAACAATCCAGATAACCCCAAATTCAGAAAATTACAAATTACCAATAGTATTTTGGTAACAACTTAAAAGACACTTAATTCAAATAGAACCTATAAACTACAGGTTAAATTCAAGATTCTGTAATTAGGATTCTTTGAAGAAAAATAAGAGTCAAACTGCTAAATTATGTAAGTAACAAAAGGAGTAGCAAGAAAACCCAAAATCAATAAGTGAAAAATAGAAAGAAAAATGATGTTTGAAGACAACAAATACTTGTCTTATGCAAAATGAAGAAGCAACAGGTAGCTGAGTTGCAGATGGAACTTCTACACTGGTAGAGAGAAACAGAGAGAGCCTTCTACAAAACAGAGTGAAGAGAACACGAAAGTAGCTACTACTACTCTATGATTGAACCAATTTGGTGTACTGTTTCTTTGTGTGCATAAATTTACCTGTATTAGGAAAGGTTAATCCCCTGATGCGTAGGAATCTATATCCTTATTTTGTGATGATATTCTTTGACTTAGCACGATATTTTTAAAAGTAGTTTTTTTTAAAAAAATTTGTTATTTTAGTTGAGATATTTATGAGATGGTGAATCATTTTATTAAAGAAAATAAATTAAAATTAAATTATTTTTAATTATAGTAAAATAGTGTTTTTAAAAACAGATTAAAAAAGAAAAAAATGAGATATTCGCTCCGTTTCTTTTTACTTGTCAAATCTTGACTTGGTATACCTATTAATTGATAGAATCTCAAATATATTTACTCATTATATTTTTTAAGTATATTAACTCAATATTAATAAATTGAGTAAATAATGCAAAATAAATAAATTGTCCTTTATTAATTTGTCAAAATTAACTAGTAAAAAAAACATTAAACAAGTAAATAGGAACTACTATAAAATAACTAATAAGACAAGTCAGAAGGAGTATTATTTTATTTATGGTTGGTCGAACATGTCAGATTAATAATGAATAAGTAAATTAAAGAGGAATCAGCAAGGGATCAATTGATTTGATTCTATTACACTTAATTATCTTTTGTATTGTAAATATATAAAGATATATACTTGGTATCTTTCGAGAGGTATTAATTTCTAATTTACGTGACTTACTTTTTATTTTACATAAACGAATTGGAAGATATTATATTTAATAATAATTTAATTTTTAAATATTTATTTATAATTTTGTAAAAAATCTTTCTTAATTTTTATATTAAAATTAAATTATATTATATTATATAAAATAAAAGAAATAAATAAGAGCGTCTACATCAATGTGGCCCACTTAAGTATTCTTGAATCTGCCTGACAAAAAAAATTATTTGAGCAAAAAAAAAAAGGAATATATAGTATAGCCCACATGACCCCATGAAAAAACAATTGAAAGAAACTTCACATACACTTTCCCATCATTTGTCACGTATATATTAAAAAAAAAGTTAGGTGAGTTGTCCAATTTTGTTGTATACATTAATTTATTTTTAGTATTATCGAAGACATTCTTTTAACTCTTGAAAGGCAGAACATGTATAAAATTAGTATTAACAATCAACTGATCGAGGTCGATATGACCGAAAAATTAAAATTGAATAAGGGTGACATACAATTGAACCGATGCCAAAAAGAAATCCTCATATAATCGTGTATTTTTTCTGTTCTTTTTTACTTGTTCTTTATTGACTCAAATGCGATAATTATAACAAAAAAAAAAAGGTTACATTGACTTTATACTTTCTAGATATTATTTAGTAAATTATTCATATTAATTAAATTTTAAAATTTTTAAGTTTCAGTACTAGTACTTTATGTGTTATTTAAGAGTGATATTAAAATATTTGTCCTACCAAATTATACATATTAATTATACTTTAAAATTTTATAGTTGATTACTAGTAGTGCTCTATGTAGTTATTTGCTAATGGTAGTAATTTAAAAATAAAATAAAATATGTGTATACAAATAAACGAAAAGATGGTTTTAAGTTGTACAAGTTGATTGAATATATATTTGAACAACTTTCACATATAGCAAACACAAAAATCATATTTGTATGTTATAGCTATAGTTTGCATAATTGCGCTCCATAGCAAACTTTATGTTTGCTATGGCTATTTCGCTATACATATATACAAAAGAAGCAACTGTATCATCTGTTTCAGTATACATATGCAAAAGAATCAATTGTATAATCTGTGTTTGTATAAAGCGAGAAAGAGAGAAAGACAAAAGAAAATTGGGCAGGGGAAAATCGTATTTGTATAATCATAAGTGTATAGGACGAAAATATATGCATTTGTATTTGTATATACAATTTTCTCTCGCTTTATACAAACACAAACGCTAATGTATACATTTGTGTTTGTATAAAGTGAGAGAGACGAGGTGAGAGTGGCGAGCGAGATCTGGGAGAGGGGAGAGAGGGGAACGAAAATGTATGTATATATACAATTTTCTCTCGCTTTATACAAATACAAACGCATTTTATACATTTGTGTTTGTATAAAAGCGAGAGAGGCAAGCGAGATTGCCAGCGAGAACGGGAGTGGCGAGCGAGATTCCACCAGGGAGAGAGGAGAAAATAGCAACAGTTTGCTATGAGGTACAATTAAATCAAACTATGTTTATAGCATTTAATTTGAATTAATAGTTTGCTATTATAGCATTTAATTTGACCAAAATAACTACTATTTGATGTATTGGGTTTCTTCAAGCAAATATCCCAATTTCTGTTTGAGAAAGAATCATTTACAATGAAGGCTGAAGCCCACATTTTTGATAATCTAAAGAGTGAAAATTTAATATATGACATATATTAGATTAATATTTTCAAGTTATAGCAGTAGAATTAAACTTTCAAGTTGTAACATTAAAAATTTCAGGTTCCAACAGTTTATTAAAAAAAAATTGTTTTTAATAATTGAAAACATTTGTTTTGAAAAAACTAAACATATAAAATAAATTAAAATAAAACGTTTCTGGAATAACAAAAGGTAAAAAACGAAAATAGGGGTGTTAATTAGATTTGAAATGATTGAAGATAATTATTAATTAGCATGAATTAAGGAAATTCAAACTAATTAGAATATTCAGTTCCTTAATTCACTCTAATTTGTTAAATTTAATTAAAAATTCTGATTTTATCCATTTTTCTCCCACATTTCTCTCTCTTCGATTTTCTTCCAGAAATCTTGTCACTCTCGACTAATTGAAGTTTTTTTTGTTTGAAAAATCTTGATTTTGTTGTGATGGACGACTACGTATCAATATTAATTAAACATGATGGAAGATGGGATCCTTCAGGTTAGTAGTTGTTATTGTTTATAATTTATTTTTGTATTTCAGTGAAATGAAAAAAAAAACTATGAAACTGTAAATCACATTATGTGATTTTGTTTTTGTAAATCGTCACTATAGTTAATTTTTTAATTTTTTTTGTATAAAAAAAACATTTTGTTCATAATACATATTAATTGTTGTGAAACTGTAATATTAGTGACTGTGTTGGTAAGTTTTTTTTTTTTTTTTTGTTATTTTGTATAATGTTAAAACGTTGCTTTCGTGAAAAATTAGCACAAATAATTTGAGCATAAATGTATAGCATATAATAAATATGTTTATCGTTGTAGATTGGGTTCGTAGATTAAGATTATAATATTGAATACTGTTTTTTTTCCTGAAAATATAAATTAAATGTATAGTTTTGAATGAATTTGGTAGTATAAATGGAATGAATTTGGTATGAAAGTGTGTTCAGTAATGTTTAAAATGAGTTATTTAAAATTTTGAAGAAATGTATGAAAATGTTTTAAAGTTGGTATAAAATTTGAAATTTTATTGTTTATATAAGTTTTGTCAATTGTGTATAAATTTGGTATGAGTGATGATTGTTTATATGAAATATGTATTAAGTGGGTATGAAATGTGAAATATTATTATTTTTTAAATCTGTTTTGTAGAGTATTGTCTGAATGATATTTGTATGAAAAGATAATGACAAGTGTGTATAATTTTGTTGTTATTATAATGAATTTTGTGGATGAAATTTGTATGTTCTTTGGATGACTATTTTTTTCTTTTTTAATGAAACAGGGAAATATGTTGATTTTCAGATGATAGGGATTATATATGAATCTTCTAGTCTTTATAGTGGTCTAGTAAGTGCGATAACATCGCAACATATGATAGATGGTTGAACTTCTCCCATGCGAGAGTACATGGGATATACCAAGTTATGTTTCGGAGCCTAAATTGATGCCGCCCGGTTCAAAAAGAACGGTAGGAAGACTGCAACTTGAACGCCGGAAGGGATTTTTTGATATGAAATTCAAAGGGTCTAGAGTTACTTGCAGTAGATGTCGTCAAGTTGGCCATAACAGGACGACATTTTCAAATTATCCTGTGCAAAAAAATGATTATTTATTTGTTTAGACTGTATAAAATTTTAATTTTATTTTGACTTTATGACTCATGTTTTGTTTTGATATGAAACATAATTGGTGTGAAATGCATTATATGTAAGTGTTTAATATACTGTTCATTTTTTATACGTGTTTCATTCATTAATCATACAAATTTCAGACAGCTGGAAATAAAATTTATTCAAGCTTAATATATAAGATAGTGTTAATATAGTGATAATTATACAAGGTAATTATGGAATGCATTTGGTATCCTAAGTATTTAATGTAAGTTATTATGAATATTAATTTGGTTTCCAACTAGTGTCCTACTATAAATAAAATTAAAACAAAATTTTTACCAATCTTATTCAAGTTTCATTCCAACACTAACTTCAATTTATATCACACATATTATACTAACAATAAATCAATTTCATATAAACATTCATCAATTTCGTATAAACATTCATAATTTCATATAATCACACAATGCATACCATTTGTATACCAATATTATATCACAATTCATACAATATCCAACAATCAAACATTAAAGTCGGATGCATACACTTATTAATCAGATTTCATACACGTTTCATCCAAAAACAAGTTTAGAATAGAAAGTAAGCATAATGTGATATTTTTAGAAAAAATCACTAGGTTGACAATTCATACCATTTTCATACCAATTTAATAATTCATACCATATACATATTTAATAGACAATCACACTAATGTTAAAACACAATTTATACCATTTGTATACCAATGTTATAACACAATTCATACAATATCCAAAATCAAAACATTAAAGTCACAGTCATACAAATATTAATCAGATTTCATACACATTTCATCCAATAAATGTACAGTTTGGAAACACACTGATATTTTAAAAATAGTGAATCCAACTGGTATGAAGTCTGTATATTACTAGTATCTTGAAATTATAATTGCCAATCAGTAATTCATATGTAGATGGTATCTGACTGGAAGAAAACATATGATATTATATATCATCAAACAAACATTAAAGTCGGAGGCATACACGCATTGATCAGATTTCATACATGTTTCATCCAAAAACATGTTTAGAATAGAAAGTAAGCATATTGTGATATTTTTAGAAAAAATCACCAGTTTGACAATTCATACCATTTTCATCTCAATTTAAAAATTCATACCATATACACAGTTAATAGACAATCACACTAATGTTAAAACACAATTCATACCATTTGTATACCAATATTATATCTCAATTTATACAATATCCAAAATCAAAACATTAAAGTCATAGTCATACAAATATTAATCAGATTTCATACGCATTTCATCCAATAAATATACAGTTTGAAAACACACTGATATTTTTAAAAAATTGAATCCAACTGTTATGAAGTCTGTATATTACTACTATTCTGAAATTATAATAGTCAATCAGTAATTCATATGTAGATGGTATCTGACTGGAAGAAAACATATGATATTATATATCATCAAGTACTTAAACACAAAAAAATTGTCCAAAAGTTAAAAAAGTAGAAGGTGCAATCAACTATCTCAAATTTCTTGTCTGTGGTCTTGGTGTAGGATGACTGATGGTATCCGAAACATGTTCTTTTGCTATGCGAGGTCCACCAAATTTGCTAGCAACCGTACCAGTAAGTTCACTCTCACTGATCGCACCATCCTCATTCTTTATTTTTCCATATTGCCATAGGATTGTGGCATACCTTTGACGATGGTACTTTGCATCGATATCAACAGAATGCATATCAAAAACATCATTACTGATGTATTTAGCAAATAGACATGTGTACAAAACACAATCACTGAATTTTTTTTGAAAGAAAAACATTTTAAGAAATAAATTAGGTTACCTTTTCTAATGAAAACAGTAAAGTATAGAAATACATACTTGGAACTGTCTTCTTGTTGAGGAACATGCATCATATGCTTGATATCAAGTGGAGCATGAACTTCATCAGTAGAAGTTCCTTCAATCAATCTGGGACTCTTTCGAGGCGTTTCAATGGGTTTCTTAGACATGATTTTGTTGAAAAACTTAATTGGACGGACGATTGTGGAAATGGTGTAGTTGGCTGGTGAGAAAATGGGAGAGACAAGGTGAAAGTGGGGTAGTGAGGGTGATGGTGTGTAGATTTGAATAGGCGTGGGTGGAGGGTGGTGGGATTGAGGGTATAGGAGGTTTTGGAGTGTAACAGTAAACAAGGAAGTCTAATCTATGTAAATCCCTTAATATGTGTAACTTATGATTTCAGTTTTAAAAAAGGAACTGAAATCAAATTAATTAAATATTATTAATTAATAATATAAAAATATAAACAGATTAATCATTTATTAAATAAATTGAAATTGATTTTTAAATTAAATTAAATTTAATTGATATGTCACAACCCGTAAATAAACTGGTATAAGTAAGAATTATTTAAAAGTATGTTTAAAACCCGTAAAATTTACCCTTAAATGTGTATATGGTGTGAGTTTTCCATCTAAAGAGACCATTTGGATGTAAACCTTTTGCATATCTTATGGGCTAACCTCCAAACCATAATTGAATAATTATGACTTCAGTTTAGAAGTTAAGTTGAGCTAAGACTTGATTAGTGTGACTTGCTTAAAGTTTGGAAAAAAATTGAGTCTGTTTTGAAGTGTTTATTACGTAGATAAATTATTTATTTAAAGAAGATCATCTTCTTTAATTATATATTTTAACATTAATAAGTCGTAAAATTTCTTAGGTATGTTCCAAAACATGCTAATGCGTATAATTAAAAAAAAGTGATATATTTTATGTGATTACGTAATGGACGGTTGAAAAGATGATTTTTTTCTTCCAAATTCTGAGGTGGAAGTGTATAATAATAATAGAAACATTTGAATCATATATTTAGATTGTTGACACCCAATTTTGACCCTCCCCGATAATAATTAATTTTTGAGCTTCTCAATTTTCAAACGATTTATAATAATTAGTTTTATAAAATTTCAAAAAAAAAATAATAATAATAAATAAAAATAAATAAATAAATAAATATAATATGGTTTGCAGGTTATTTTAAATAGATTTGCTACTTCTACGAGTTTTAAATAATATATATTTCTTTTATATATAATTACACATATAACTAGTATATTTTATGAATATTCAAAAATCGCCTCAAAAGATTTTAGTTCTACTCAAATATTTGGTTAGTTAGTTTAGTAGTTTATATATTAAATAATTTAGTTTATAATTAAGTTGATTATTTTATTTGTCAAGAAGCTCATTAATTAATTTGTACTAATTCATCTTATTTAAACTTTGGCCGAATTCATCAATTAAATTCAAATCGGCTAAGTTTTTAACTTCAATTGGTTCTAATTTTTATTTCCTTACCCACCTTAAACCCACTTGAGACCAAGTTTTAGGCTATTTCATCAATAATTTTCAGCCTAATTCCATTCCCAACCCACCCAACTCTTGCTTCCAATTCCCAACCCACTTTCTTTTCCCATAATACCAACATTACGTACAACAATTAAAAAATAAAATAAAAAAATACCCACCAGCTGTACACCAACAATACATACCATGCGTACAACATAAAATAATAACAACAACAACAATACCACGCGCGACCCCACCCCCCTAAGCTCCTCTCCCTCAGCGAGTAAATTGTGGACATAACCACAACGCGTACAGCTCCCAGAAAAACCAGCAGCTTTCAACGACGAAATGGAGGCGAATTCACGGCGTCTTCACGGTCTCAAAGTTCCGTCAATACACACGGAAAAGTAGCAACAGAGGTGCAGCGCTGCAAAATTTTGTTTTCTTCCCCAACGTACCTATCCGCATTAATATCGCAGCAGCAAAGGCAAGCATGCGTTTTCCCCCTTTCCTCTTCCGGAATGGGGTGAAAATTGCAAGGAAAATGTGTTTTCCTAATTTGGTGAAAGAGATTTTGAAGTTTGAATTTGAATTTGGGCTCTTTTGTCCGGATTTGGATCCGTTTCCCCCCCCCCAAATCGAACCCTATCTCCTTCTATATACTCCTTTTTTCGTTTCAGTTTAAGGGGGGAATTTTGGGGGAGAGTTAGAAAAATTTTCAGAGCAAACACAGAGGAGAGCTTTGAAAAAAAATAAAAAAAATACTTTAGTACACTCTAAATACGTTTCATAAGCAAAAGAGATAAGAGTTTTTTTTTTCCGGTTTTTGTGTTTAAGTTTCCGTCCAGGTCTCTAGTTGGCTGTTCGAGTTTCGAATCCGGGTGTTGGAAGAGTCGTTGCTCGCCTGCTCGTTTCGTCTTAGTGTCGCTGCACCAGAAGAGGTAACACTCTCATTCTCATTTTTCGTTTCCCTCTTTAGATGATGGGTGTTCTGTTCCGCTTGCTATCCAAAGGTCTTTTTTTTAGGGTCGGTTTTCGCTATTAGCTAGTCACGTATCCTTAATATGACATTTAAATATGACTTGAATATGGTTGTGTGAATCTTAAAGTATATTTTTGAGACGATTTTCATATTTATAACTCAATATCCTACTTGTTTTCTTTAAATAGTTTATCTCATTTAGTCTCAAATTTCTCTGCCTGTATTGGTTTTTATCCTTATTTGTTGGGATGCTGTGATAGCGTTTCGTGTTAGACGTCACGTTCTTCATTCGTGTACCTCGAGTTGGGTGAATGGGTCAGGACGTCAAGGTTTTAGATTTCATCTTGTGTCTGTAGTGCTTTCATCTTAAACCTTTTACCTGTGAGGATCGATTCTGCGTAGTTTCCTTTCCGTCCGTTTTTTTTTTCTTTTATGTTTACTGCGTCTTTTAAGCTCTCTGTAACAATTGGTTTTCATAGGTTTTGTTAATTTTTTCAAATAAAATGCAGAATGATGTAGTGAGTCCTTTCCTTGTTGAGGTTGCTCATTAACATGGTTTTCAAGTCCCCTATACTATGTGTGTGTTAGCTTATATTTTCCAAATTGAAAGTGAGTTGAGAAGGCACGTGAGAGTTGAAGTGTTGCAACATATGATAATTTAAATTTTTTCAAAGTAGCCGGTCTTTTCTTTTTTTTTTGAGAAAATGGGTTTGTTCATTTTAAGAAGAAGTGAATCAATAATGTTATTCTTATTTGAGAGTCGCTATCTTCAACGTCTTAGTCCGTTTTATTGATTATGTTTGTGAACAAATGACTAGTTTTATATATATGTATATATATATATATGTTCATCATGCTTAAACTAATCTTATAGTATTGCTCTTCATTACATACGTGACATACTTGTCTGCTATCCAATTTCTTTTTACTTATTTTTTTATTTTATTTTATTTTATACTAAAGACGTGTTTGTACAGTATCTTATTCCCAATATATTATGACAATGCTTTCTTGGTTTATATTTTATATATATATTTGATGTCCATTAAATCATCATTTCCTCATTATTAATTGTATAAAAATGTAGCACGCCCCCCCCCCCCCACTTCTCCGTTCTCTTTAGTATACTAACCTCTATTCTTTTTTCGTCGTTGCATGTGAAACTTGTCCGGGTCCTTACGGACCCTATCCTTGCATTTTCTGTGGGCCATGGAGGCCCAAATTCTATTTTATCTGAGTCAGCCTGCCATAAAAAATCGACGAACAGGCTCTGAAGTTGAAAATATGCGGTAGATCGGGAGATTGAAAAGATTGGGCCAAAGGCCTAATCTTTATAAAAGATTGTATTTTGTTATTTTGGGCCTAAGCCCTTGTCCTTTTAATTGCTATTATTGTATTAGTTTAGGACAGGTGGAAGATGGGCCTAAAACCCAAAGAAATAAAACTTCAAAATCTAGTCTATGACAGGTACTAAGGCGGCAAAAAATTGGGCCAAAAGCCCCAAAACGAAAATGGGCTCAAGTGCTGGCCCAGGCGAACAGAAACCAGACTTGGGCCTTCAAGCCTCTTTCCCTCTTTATCTTTTTGTGTTTGTTTTGTTTTGCTAATATCCGTTATTAATTTTAAGGTTAAAAAATTCAAATCCCCAAAAGACGCTTATTTCGTTTTAACAATTTTACTAAATCGATCACCTTTAAAAGGACTTAAAGAATTTTTGTCAAGGAAAATATCTCACTTAGTTCAATCCTTTCCTTTTCCCCTTTTAAAATAAAATAAAATGGACTTAATTATAAAATAGCATTATGTTTCAAGTCAAGTTAAAGTTAATTCACTTTTAGTCCAAATAAATTAATTGTCGGATAACCGCATGTTAGCGGGCATTTTCAGGTGGCTTTCAAACCCTTCCTGAAATGCTAATAAGAACCCCCAAACCCCTTTAAGTTTTCATTAGACTCCTGTTTTAGTCTTTTGAAAACAATAGTTTTCTTGATTTTTCTTAAAAAATTAAGTGGCGACTCTTAAACCAGTCTAAAATATATTTTCCAAATAAAACATAGATATTCAACTAAAACAAATCATAATTCAAATGTTAGTAAAATTTATTGACAACTAATATAAGGGGCTATTCAACCTAATATTGTGTTTTTATTATCATATTTCCAAATGAATCATAAAAACCTATTTTTGGTCAAATATAAATGAATTGTTGATATTTTTAAAATTCTAGAATGTATTATTTGATTTTTTTCTTTTAGAACTATCTTTATTTTTATGGGATTTTCAACTATTTATAAATAACAATTATCTCTACTTTTAAAAATAATTTAGAAAGAATAAAAAAAGAAGTAAATATTGACAAATTATCCTTTAATTAATGTCTTTAAATTCTTTTTTTAAGGCTGGGAGAGTAGAGACCTTGCATGAAAATGACGTTATCTTTTTCTTAGCTTGTTCCTTCCAAAGTTTGATTATTTTAGCACATCAAGTAAAAACATTAAATGCGTAAGCTTGAATAGGAAATTAAAGCATATTAAGGTGCAAGTTGCAACCCTAATAATTTACATACATCAGATATTCTTATCTTGAAGACTTGACCTATATATATTCGAAAAAAAATCTAAAATACATATACAAAATAAAATTACACAGATTCAGAATCCGGAGTTTGTCTCTATTTAGCTAGACTAAGTTAATTTAGCTTGAAGAATAAACTTGGCCATTTCGATGACTTGCTGGAGCAAAAAGTAAGTTGAAAGGGACAGACTCAAACAAATCAGCGCTAACATCCCCAGAGCCAAAGCTGGCCTAGTTTCCATCAAGTACATCTGTAACAATCCTATAGCTTCACAAACATCCTCATTGTAATGTGAAAAGTACTTCTTCTCCCATCCCATCCAATTTGAAGGTGGTCCTGATTTTTCAGTTTCTAACAATTTCATATCTTTAATGCGCATTCTCAAAACAATCATATTCTCATCCACGCTTCTTCCACCACGATTATATTGATCAAATCTTGCATTAATCACCACTCGCTTTGGCATCTTTGTAACTGAAGGAGTTGTCTCGAAAGACTTGCTAGAATTTAGAAGATTAGAACATGAAGAGATCACCGATGAAGTCATTTTGTACTTATGTGTAACTGATTGAGATTGAGGCGTAGTTATTATGATCGACATGAGATATATTAGATGGAATTTTCTGTATTACAATATGGTGGATTTGTGAAGCATATTTATAATGGGGTTAGGGGGGAGGAAGAAGTTGTTGTGTTTACGCAGAGAAATTACTTTGTCTTAGAAGTGAAGGGTCCTTAATAGAGTCGGCCCAACGTGTGGGACTATACGCGTAGCCGCAAGAAAGGGACGGGCACTGTAAAGCACAGTAACTTGATTGATAATTAATTAAGGGAGAAGTAATTAATTAATTGAATTTGTCCAAAATCTGTCTTCTAATTCAAGGGTGGGAGGGTTGATTTGTTTGTCTTCTAATTGGTGTGGTTTAATTAATATGAAAATCGTTACTTTCTCTGTTTCAATTTATTTGTCCTATTTTAACTTGATACGTAATTTAAAGAACAAAGAAAAAAATTTAAATCTTGTGATATTAACATGTCACATATTGAAAAGTTTTGGAATGAAAGATTGTTAAAGCAAGAAAAAGACATTTTTTTTTTCTTAATCAGACTTAAAAGTAAAGTAGGAAAAACAAATTGAAATGATGAAAATATTGTCATTTTTATCTGGTAAGTTACTTAAATATTAATCAAATTAAGATTATGTAATACTTTTTGATCGTTACGGAATAATGATTTGATTGGTTGTACATGCAAGGTCAAGTTGATGAAGAATTCCGTCATTAGACCTTTGATAATTTAAGCCCAAATCTTACAACGGCTGAACATAATAACGTGATGAATATGGCATTAGTGGGTTTACCTTGAAAAAAAAATGTACTAATTTTGTCAAAAGTATAATCGAAGTTAGTGTTTATTGGGTTTGAAGAAATAATTTAAACTAGACAAACTAATTTCCTATTCATAGTCATTATCATTTTCTTGGTCATACCTAGCTCCCTAGTAAAAATTTACTAGAAGAACTTTCGGCTTCTAGATTTTAGAAATTTACATATTAAAAATGCATATTTTTATGCTTACAATGATCAATAACTTGCTGAAATACATGTTATGAGCTTAATATACGATATTGAATTTTTATTTTCACTAGCTAATTTTATCGAATTCATTTTGTTTTGTTGAACTTATTTTACTTTTCAAAAGTCAAGTTATTTTCTCCTCTTTCATTATTTTTTAATACATAGAGATCAATATTTTCATTTTACTTGAAAAACTAAGAACATGAATTTTATGTAAAAAAATACCATCACGTTACTTAAAAGGCAATTACTTGTTGATCTTTTATAAAAATAACATGTAACTTAAGGAGAAATAAATAATGATATTTTATTCTAACATTTAAATTTCGTGATAAATAATAATACAGGTCGAATGCGACTCTACCAATAGATGAGGGTAGCGGGTAGCCGCAATATAAATAGATGTTCACTAGTACAACTATGTAATCAAGTATTTATGTTACATGACTTGTGAACAAATTGCTATTTTGTGATTTTTCTGGTCTAATATTAAGAACAAAAACCCCACGAGAATAATGAGGAGCCACGAAACTATGCATGTTTTCTGAAATTTTAAAGTGCTGAATAACAATTTCGACCTTATTATATGTATGTAATGACCGTATATAAAAGTGACATCCACATTTAATTAAATTGGCGACAAAATCATCGTCGAACAATGGCCTTCCACTTTCTTTTAACGAACCATAGTACAAAAATAGTGAAAGGATTTTCGATTTGATGGAATTGGCATAGCTAATAGTTAAGATTCATGAACTAATTAAAGACATTGAGAAAAGATTTTTCACAAGGATGATACTTTATTGCAAATCCCCCACCCCTCCACTAGTGGCATAGTTAGAAGATTAACTAATTAGGGTTCGACTTAACTTAATTACTTTAGCCCAAACTCTACTTTTATATTAAGAAAAATCATTTATATAAATAGAAAAAATAAATTAAGAACTCAATTACTATCCCGAAATTTATAACCCATATAATTCAAGTTCTAAGACTTTTAATTATACATTTATCTCTACACTACACAAAATATATCGTCCAAATAATTAAGTGTTGACTTAACTCTTGTTGAAATAAGTAAAAGGGACAAATTTTAGTTACTCGGTGTTACATTTGTATATATGGGATTCATTTTGCAAATACAAAATACAATTACCAATCTACAATATGTCCATAAAATACGTATTAAATCTTAGTTAGCTGATTGCTAAAACACATCAACCAAGATGAACGGTCGATAAGATGCCACTTGTCAAATTGATGAAAATCATGGCCGTTGAAGCTGGCACACTAATGATGAAGAGGATTAACATACCTAGAGCCAAACTAGGCCTTGTACTTAACAATTGTATTTGTAAATACCCTACTAAATTACAAATTAACTCATCATAATTAGCGTAATACTGTTTCTCCCATTCCATCCATTCTACTGGTGGCTCATAATTTCTTTCAATTACCTTCATTTCATGAACTCTCTTCCTTAATATAATCATACTTTTATCCACTAATCTCCCTCTATAATCCCAATCACAAGAATCATTACGATGAGAAGAAATTTTACCCTTTGATCTTCTCCGGGGAATAAGAAATTTCTTGGGATTGGAGAAAGAAAAATTAGATGGAATTAAGAGTACTTTTTCCATGGCTGAACTAATGAAGAGTGATTAGGAAAGATCAAATATATAATCAAAGGCTAATTAAGAGTATAATATGAATATGTGTATATTGATTTGATTTGGCTTATTTATAAGGTGAAGGGAGTTTCAAGATTTATGATTTTAAAAAGTAAAAAAGAAAGTACCTGCCACATGCATACATGACACCTTTTTTTAGATCCCTATACAAGGTTGGTTTTAATAATGTTCCAAACCGACCTAGTGGATATTTTAAGCAGTGGTCGGTGATCAGTTACACTACCTGACCATTCCATAATATATTCAGTGTAATTTTATAAGTGAGATTTGGATAATATGGAAAGATTTTTGATAGACTTCAACAAAATCAATTATGAAAAGGAAATTTAATAATAGTGAAGAAGTTCTATTAATTAAAAATAATATACTAGTAGTAGAAACAAAGAAAATAACAATTAATATAAAAAAATTGAAAATAATAAGAGTCAACCCAATATGAGTTGGGGGAAAATTATAAGTAACATTATTTTGGTTAGTTGTAACTTGTACCAATAGTTTATGGAAACTTCAGGTGTACCAACTTGTCAACTTTATGTAGACAATAATGTCAGATAGTCATGTGTAACGTTCAATTATAATGTAAGTATGCTTAGTGTAGTGTGTTTTCCGTTTTGATTTGGTGTTTTAATATAAGTAGCAATTTTACCCAAAACAAGTCCACAAGGGTAAGTGAAATTGCCATAAAATTCCAAGAAAGAGACTAAGATCTTGTTGGACTAAAGTGAACTTAGAGACAAGTACGAGAACCAATAAAGGATATGGTAGATTGATGAAATCGCCTCATTTTTAAGAGGTAAGTGTCAAGAACACATCTAAACTATTCATTTTTTGGAGTTTCATATCTAAACTATTGAGAGTATAAATTTCATACTTAAACTATCACTTATTAGTTTGAGAAACACACATCAGTGGTTTTTCCTTGAACTTTGTTGTATAGTTTGTGTTCTTAGTAATTAGGGTTGAATATATCATATCGTTATAAGATTGGTCTAAATTATCATCTTGCATTAGTTGTTTGTTGTGGTAATGAATGAGTTCTAACATGGAAATCGAAGACAAATAATTTATTTAGTCTTAAAAGTTATCCATGATTTAAGAGAATACGTAATTAAAAATGAATACAAGAAAGGAAGGTAATTTTTTTTCTAGAGGAGCAGGTTGGTTGTTATCCCCAAGACCCCAACAAAGACATTTTATTAGTTAAATCGTCCATTGATTAATTGATAATAAATATTTTATTAATTTAATTATCAATATAGCATATTTACAAATCAAATTGAAGAATTCCCGATATGCCTGTAATTAAAATTTATATTTCTTAATACGAATTCTATCGTAATAAATAATATGATTTAATCGTGCAACGTACGTCGAATAGACTAATTAATCATTAATCAATAAATATTACACTTTGACAGCATGTAACATGTTGCAGTTAGAGGCTTAGAGCCCTAATTTTGTACCTAGAGAATTAGGGGGAATTAAAAACACAATTTGGCGACCCACCGTTGCTCGTTTTCTTCTCCGACCGTCGTGTCGGCCAAGGGGCTACTGAGAATGGCAAACATAAACAACAAAGATGAACCAAGTACAGCGCCACAGCCAGATCGGTGGTACAATTTGAGTCTAGGTTCTTCCTTTAAAGATCACCAACCTTCTTCAAAGTTCTGTACTTTACGATGTATGTTCTCCACATCTCTCTCTTTTACTTCTTTTAGATCATAGTTTTTTGTCTTCTATCTTGATACGAGGAACGAACTTTTCTTTTTCTCTGTTTTTTAATGTGTAGTTTTTGAAATTGGGTATGGAAGGTTATAATTTTATTTCAATTGGGTTGAATTTATTTTGCGATTATGCTGTTTCTCGTGGAAGACAAGTTAAGAACAAATTTGCAGATGCAAGTTAGGTGCAGTGGCGTTTATGTGTTTATAAAATCTAAAGATACATATTTATGCTAAGCCAGAAATGGAGAAAATGTTTAGTTAGTTATGTTTTATTTGGCCATACTGACATTAACTGAAAATATTATGAATGGGCAAAAGGATGAGATTTGCACAGCTTTCCCCTCACATCTTTTTTTGGGTGCTATCCTGATGTTATTGTTGTTTGAATAGTTAGATTTTATCTTTCTGGTAAAATGGCAATTGTTTTCATTTCTCCAGATGAATTTAAACCTGCTTCAATTGATAAGAACCAACCTGGAAAACTACACAAGACCAAGGACAATAAGATTTCTGTTGAATTTCAAAATAACCAGCCTGGTAAACCTAAGGTATCCTTTGATGGAAGTAGTGAGGATTACAAGGAAAATGATGCTGTTCTTTTCTTTGATGGCGAGTCATTTCGGTTGGAGCGGTTACATAGGGCAGTTAAGCGGTTGAGGTATAATCGACTCCCCGGAGAATCCGCTGCGGCAGTAGCACCTGCACCCGCACCTGGTCCTTCTCGTTCTCCTGCTCCTTCTCCAATTGGAATGCCTGTAGAGACGCGTTCACCACCAGTTGTCAAAGGGGCAAAATTTCAGTCACTTAATAAGCCTGCAGTTCCTGCACCTGCTGTGCCAGTGAGTTCTTTGCAAACCTACTTTCGCTTTCTTCTAGCTTATTTAGCGCAGTATGATATTTTGAAATTTTCCTGTGCACGACTGACTGTATGCTTACAATTTGAAGAAATAGCATTCCTATTCTCCGGTGAAAGGTTTCAAGGAAGCTAGATGACTTGCCAAGCTAATTGGGATTGCCAAGATTATAAAGTACTGATAATAACACCTACTTAGGTGATTAGGTGTCATGGAACATATCTTTTGACTAGTTCATCGAGAAGAAATGGAATAAGCTTAATTTGCATTTATATCTATAGTCCACTTAATAGGTTGTTCCAGATAGAACCGTATTAGGGATGCTTCAATATTTGGGTGATATACAGAAGTCTATACCAATTGGGGCATAACTAACCGTGGCATTCGACAGTGGTTCCATTTTATATTTCCTTGGTAAACCTCATCCCAATCAGTAGATCTCCATTTTAATTTCTAATTATTCAAAATTGACATTGTCTGCAGCTTCCTTTTCCTGTCTCGTCCAATCAGCACATGTCATTTCATGCAACTCTCAGTTTTCAATGATATATTCTTCTCTGTATGAAGACCAACAAGTAATCTTGCTCAATAATAGATCAAATTTGAATGGAAGATTTTTTGTTGCATTGTAGTTCGTATCTTAAAAAGGAGTTTCCGTAGTTTTAAAATGCTAAACTGAGCCGGATGGAATGAAAGCACACTTTACCTTTATTTGCACTGTTGCTTGTTATGCTTCTTATGCATAGCAGAAGAAATGACACAGGGCTATGTATATATGTCTGCATGAGTGGGTGTGGGTTTGTAGTTATGCATTTTGGTTGAGAATTAGATGCGTGGTCCTTGGTGCGCTGTTCCTATTGACACATCTAGTACTTTGCAAAGTCATTATCGCTGCACACGTTGTTATCCTATCTCCACCCATTCTTCTTGTTTCAACTTAACAAACAGAAAATGTGGGGTCTGGAGTCAATGGGTGCATTGCCTATTGCCCAACAACTGTATAGCCATTGACTTAAAAGTGCAGTCTTGGCGCATGAAGTGACAGGTTTTTCTTGTTTAAGTCATGCTTGAATTTGTGTAACTTGCTTCTTGAGATTATATTTAGATGATTGTATTGCCAGAAATGCTAGTATTACTGTATGTCATTCATTTGGTCATTGGCCAGCTGTTGTGAATTTTACAGGCTACAAATGTCTTACTAAAAAAAATTCAGGTCCGAATTAAGTCTTTCACTCCTTTTATGTCTTCTGATGTGTCTCATCAACCTCTCATTTTTTCATATTATGTAGCTGCCTTCTATATTTCATCTTTCAGCGTTTGTTTTTCCTTTTGCCTTTAATGAAAAGGGGAAAAGTTATTAGTTTGACTGTTTCCATATTCTCTGTAGTTTTGACTATTACATCAATATCTCAAAATTCTGTTTAATGTTTGTTCAGGTTGAGGTGGAAAGGATCGAAGTTGGTGACTTTAGAAGTTCAGGTATGTTTTCTCAAAGTGAGCTCTGTATGATAGTGTTAGGCTGAAAAAAAAGTAAGGGGCTTTTGCCTTATGTTTGGTTGAATCTCCAATGAAGGAGTCTAAGTTGCTATTAGACACGGATTGAAACTGCAGGGGGGGAGGGGGATAAGAATGAGATGAAATGGTTTTAAAAGATCACTCAGATCCCCGGAATTATTTTTAATTTTAACACCAACCAAACCATATATGGCCTCAACTTGGAATTGAATTTCAGTTGTCAATAGATTTATTAGGATAGAACCTAATGACTCAATGACCTAGCTTGACCAAAAGATACCTTCGAAACTTGAGCTGTCTGGAGTCTATTTTCTACCATTTGAATCTCTCAATTTAGGATAGGCTAAGTTAGATCATATCATCCCTGAGACCGTGACATAATATTTTGATTTGATTTTTTCTTCCTTTTCTAATCAGTAGTTTGATTGAATCATGCTGCACACATCTCGTCTGTTTTACCTAGGAGCTCCTTTTCAAAGGAACCCTGAAATTTCCGCGATTCATGCCTTTTACTGTAGTGGCTGACTCTTTGTCTTCTAGATTCAAGACCCAAAAATGAGAAGATTGCTGAGTATCCATCTTCACATGCAAATCATTCAACTGCATCACCAGACATGAAGTATGATGACCTGGATGAACAATTAGATATACTGAATGATGATGAGGATGATACTACCGCAGCCAATGGTGGGAATGTTACTGTTGAAGAATTCAAAACTGGCATTGATATTAATATCCCACACCAAAATGATACAGATGATGAGATAGCTGATGTGGATGTAAGTGATGATGATGAGGACAAGGGCCGCAATGCTGCAGAAGAACTTAGAGCTCAAGTAAATGCAGAGGGAAAAGAGAATCATACTTCGAGTTCTAGCAGTAGCAGCAGCAGTGACAGTAGTGGAAGTGGGAGTGGGAGCGGGAGTGGAAGTGGAAGTGATAGTGCAAGCAGCAGCAGTGACAATGAAAGCAGTGACACGGTCAACTCTATCTGAGAACTTAAAGTATTTTGAGGGTGAATGTCTCAAGTTTGAAATAATTCAAAGAGAAGCCACTACATTGCTTTTAGGTTCAGTTGATCGACAATGCAGTCGAGGATCAGGCCAAATCTCTATTGGCATGTCCTCTTATTTTGCTCTTCTTCTTGCAGTATAACTTTCTCCTTCCTGCTATTCTCCTTCTATTTATCTCATTTTTAGACTTTTATGTAAGAGGTACAGAAAACTGAAGAAGTTTGTACGACAGGAAAGATGATTACTGTATCTGTTGTATTGTAAATGCATCAAATATTTTCAAGCCTGGCACCTTTTAGTTCTCATTTACTGGTTGTTGGAGAAGAGAAGAAATGTGAAAGAAACCTTCATTTTCGTTGGTTGATGGTACAAAGAATTTCTTTTCAAGGAATATCAATATCGGTAGGAGCATTTAAGCTCATCTAATCATTTGTATCAGAATTATATGTTTTGACAACAATACTAACCAATTTTTAGTTGTATAGTTGTTACAGCAATGTTTAAATTGCTACCAATTATCATTGCTTTGACAAGAGTCTCGCACAAATTGGAGTGACAGTTTAACATAACACGTACTAATCTGCAATTCAAGCTGTTCTCTATTAATAGACCTAAAATATGTGATATGCAATGTAAATCCACGAACAAAAATACCATTTCAAATGTAAGTCTTTTTTGATAAAGGACCAGTTCAAATACTAAGAGGAGACATTGGTACAACAGAAGGCTCAACTGACGTCGACCATAATATAAAAAATACTGTAATAATCTACAATGAATCCTCAAGACGACATCTCAAATTCAGTAGGACTACATCTGTAAAAGGCCACATGTATCCCAATACATTATAGAGGACTGAGAGCTTCATCTTTCTGTTCATTGCTCTGCTCATCATTTTGGAATAACCTTTCTTCAGAAGGCCAATTGTTCTTTCTCTTCTTGGTGCCTTCGGCCTTCCACTTATACCAAACTTGTGTTTTTGGTGGAGGTGCGTCGTCGGTAATGGGTGCTACCAATCCTGGTTTGCCGTCATCTATAACAGCATCAACCAACCCGTATTCCTTAGACTCCCAAGCATTCATGAAATTATCACGATCAGTATCCACTTCAACCTAGAAAAAGAAAATGAAAGCATATAAAGAAATATCAGAGTTAACTCGGCTAACTTGTACAAACAAAATTCATTTACAGTAAGAAACAGTATCTAAAATAATCACCTTTTCTAAAGGCTGGCCTGTAACTCTTGATAGTATTTTATTAAGCTTCATCTTGTGGTATCCCATTTCTCTGATCCGTATACTCATCTCTGTTGCCTAGAATAACAAGTCATATAAACAGTATCGTGAAAAATATTAGAAAGACACACCAATGTGCTAACAACGAAGATGAAATTAAACAAAGAGTATATTGATTAATGAGGGGAAAACAGAACATAAAAAGCAATTAAACTAGGAAAAATTCATGCTAGAACAACGGAAATCGATGTACTTGAAACACATACAGCGAAGAGACATCAGCTTATTAGTAACATTTATTGATGTGATATGTGGTGGCATAAATCACTCAAATAGATTATTGTTACACCAAAATGTTACCAAACGACTGGTATGAACTAAGCCAAATAGTAGAAGATCATGCCACTGAGTACAGTATTGAAGTAAATCGTTATCTACGGCTTGACTCACTTGAATTTCAGAACGGTTACAATCAACTCCCTGTTGGATCAAACTCATAACTCAATATTACTGACCACTGTGTACTTTACATGTCCGAAAGGAATCAAGAACGAACAACACAAACCCAACATGAAACCAAAGCATGCACAATACTTTGGCTTGGGTCTAAGTCTAACAACACCAACTTTTCACGTGCTCTCACAAACAAAGAAATCAAGCCTTCACATTAGATGTGGCATGATGAAAATGCTTTACACGAACTGAACACAATTCACAGAAGTTCGTTAGAAATACATGACAATACTAGAACTTTTATATAAAGTAGTTGAATGAATTTCAGTAATTAGTTTTGAGAATGTTTAATAATTTTTTTTTGAGAATGAGAATTTCAGTAATTAGTTTTGGGGAATTGTATAAATTATTAAGTGTAAAATCAGAGTCTCCTAAACTTAACACTGCCCATATCTTTTGGTGAGCAACAAGTGTGCATGAACAAGATAACTACAATCACTAATGTAGTGATTTTCCTAGCTCAATTGGCAGGCTTCCTATGACTTCATTTTCTCAAGTCTCATATAAAGATGAAACTTGCCAAAGGAGTCCCCAATACCACTCAGCCTAGCTTCTGGCATCTAACTGGCCCAATGTACTCATATTGCATAAGACAAATATTTACTCACAGATACTATTAAATTGCAAATGAATCCGTAAATCACATAACTACTCTCTGTGGATCTGAATCTAATTAATTCAATAAAATATCATTAGCTTCGCTAGCCAAAATATTATTACAGAACTCACACGAGGTTTGTGCTTTGTCTTCCTTATTGAAAATATAGTCAGAGGACCCAGTAAGTCCTGAAAAGCTGCTAAAGAATCTGACAGAACCAATTCAAAGTTCAGTAGAAGTTCAAGCCATCAGGTATAAATGTGACTGAACTTCTGTGATACTCATACAGTAGATGACTAGCCTGAATGTCTAAATTTAAATATGACCAATGAAAGCTCAAACATTACACCTGAAAACTGACTATATCATGCATGTTGTATGTACATATGCCCATTACTAGCATAAATGTAAAGCTCATTTTGAGCGGACAGCCCCCGAATTTTTGGCTGCGGGAGATAGAGAGAAAGGGGAGCGAGAGAGGGGATCTAACATATTTTTGCATCAAGGGGAATGAGTTAGTTAGACCAATAAACTAACTATTAACTATATGCCAAACACTTTTAGAATCAATCCTGCAATCAGTCAAGTTGGTATTATTACATGTTGTTCAGACTCTACAGCAATCCATTCCAGCAAATGAAATGCTGCAGGGAGAGGCCACTAGCAATTGAATGAGCATATCAAAAGTAACACATAGCAATCTCAGACATAACTCATTGACGTCAGTGATATATGACTTTTGATATGCTCCAGAAAGATAAATTAAATAGAATGAGATAATACTGACAAGTAGGTCAACTAGTGAGCAGTGAGTCCAAAAAACAAGGATGTTTCAAATTTTTATGAATTGCAAGATAGGAGGGGGAGAACAGAAGGATTTTTTGGTCTCTACAGTATGAGACACAGCTTTAAAAAAGATCAGAAGAATACACCCGAAGGGTAGCGGCTGCGGTTTCCCTTGTCATATAAATAAAAAATAAAAAATCCGAAGAACATTTGTCTCCTGAGATGACCAATTTCCAATGTTGAAAATTGTTCATAAATCAGAGAATAAAAATTCTTGCAGAATCCGGAACTCAGGATGCAGTGATGACTCAGTGTAGAAGAGAACAGTGTTCTCCATTAGAAACCTTCAGTCAAGAAAGTCTCATCTATCATTAGATAGAAAATCTTCTGGAAAGTAAGACCTTTGGGTGTTTGGATATTTGTGTAGCATAAAAATATTCAAAAAGCTTCAGAAAAGCAGCTCAATTAGAGCAAACAAATAGAAGTGAATCAAAGTTGAACCATCAGAAGCCCTTGCATAACTTAGGTTTCTCTCAAAGAAGTGTCAAACAAAAGCAAAACACTACTGTAAGATATCATGAAATTGTTGAGTAAAGCAAAGTGTAACCACATACTTTACCACCAGAAGTTCCAAGTGGTTGATGGATCATCACTTTTGCGTTTGGCATGCAGTACCTCTTTCCCTTGCTGCCAGAAGCCAAGAGAAACGCACCCATGGATGCAGCCAATCCCATGCAGATAGTAGAAACATCAGCCTTGCACATTTTCATGGCATCATAAATTCCCATTCCTATAAAAAATAATACGCCAGTTGTGTTTATTAGCACAGTGGGCAAGAAGTGATGGAGAGTAGTAAGGTATTATAAGGTGTTATTTTCCTTCTAATCCCTATCTAAAATCATTCAGAAGCCAAAAGAAATTCTAACAAGCAATTACTTGGCATGTTGTATATTTAATTAACAAAAAAAAGGAGAAAATCACCGTCCAAGCTAACAACAAATTAAAGCAGTTTTATGTCACCTTTACAAACACCAATGATTTAAGTAAGCACAGAAAAGGATAGCATCAGAGGCAACCAAAGTAAATGAACCATTTAGACATACCAGCAGTTACTGAACCACCAGGTGAATTAATGATCAATCTGATGTCCTTTTTATCATCTTCTGCATCAAGAATTAATAGCTGGCTTATAATAAAATCTGCAGTAATATCATCTACCTGTTCAATACCAAATAATTCCCCAAGTATTAGAAACAGCTCCACAGTTCTATGATTGAAATATAAGATAGTTTCTCTCTGCCACGTTCTAAACACAAAGTAATCAACCACATATAACATATATCATGCACTGACCATTCTATAACAAATCAAGTAAAAAGAATGTTCATGCAGAACGAAACACCATCTGTTTGGCCAATAGACTAATGTGAATTAGTAATAAACACGAAAAAACCATTTAAGAAAAAAAAAATCCTTTTGTCAGCCTGTGACACATTCTCCAAGCAATACTAATTAAATCAAGCAAGCTGCAGCAAAATTAACAAAGAACAAAAAACTAATTCATACCTGACCAATTAAACAAACCAAGTACAAATTTAAAATCTTGATTACACATAATGCCAGAATGATATAGAAAACCCCAAAAGAACAAAAAAAACAAATCTTTACTAGAACAGTGGCAACCTGATACTAATTAAGCTAAGCAGAATGATATACATAACCAATAAGAAAAATAGTCCGCATATGGTCAATTAAGGGTGAATTAACAAAACCCCAAAACCCCAAATCTTAATTAAATTAGTTCGAACCTGAGAACCCAAGAAGATAATCCTTTGACGAAGAAGCATATTGGTGGTATCAAGTTCTTCAAATCTGGGCATCCAAGCAGGGGCTTTTGAGTAATTGGAAACATCCCAGTTCCTCGATAAAGTCGGCTTGGATGTAGAAAAGTTGTGGGTCGATGCTTTTACTGATAATCCTCTTCTTGGTGTGATAGTATTTGTCTGAAATTGTTTAACAAAAGTAGAATTGTAATGAAGGCATGTTGAAGGTCTTGCTGGTGCCAAAGCTGTGCTAAATGTTAAACAACTTCCCTCCATTCGTTTTCCACTCTTTGTGCTTTGCTTTGCTTCTTTCTGTGTTTCTGCTATTAGGGGTTTTTGGCTAAGAAGCTACGACACTCCAAAGATTGATTTTTTTTTTCCACTTCTTTTAACAGATATTACTCTTGTCATATATTTCGGATGAAAAAAAACAAACTTCAGTGTCCTAGTTCTTTGCCTTCTACACGCAATATAACATATACTAAATCATAAATATTTATTTATTCTTGAATTTGTATTTAATCAAATATTATTTCAACATTTTAATTAAATATATATTTAATAATTAAGTTTTTTGCATTTTATACTTTTACATACCTATGTAGTAATATATTTCAAAACAGGAATGTGTGATTTCTTTTTATTTTACATACATTATATCAACTTTTTGATGTTCATTTTACTTTTATTTATTTATATATACGCATAATTTATTTTGTGAAATGGTGAGAATAAATAAAAAATAAAAAATAAAGATCGAAAAGATATTTCTATACATACATTTACAATTAGGGCATCAATGTGTGCTTTATCATTATTATCTATTGAAGCGAATTTTAGCTTGTGCTATGTGATTATATTTTATCGCAAATTTTCTTATCAATTAAAAATACAAATAAATTTGTTATATTGAAGTCAATATTTTTATAAAATCTTACTTACCAAAAAAAAATCAATATTTTCATATATTCAAGAATTTTACATTAGTATGCTTCATCTTCTTGAATTAATAAATACCTCATATTCTTTGGCAACAAATATTTGTAAAAAAAAAAGTAGACTACTATTCCTCAAAACAAAAATTATGTTATCGTCTTCAGTTATGATTCGACGCTTTTGCAGTTTCAATGTCACCGCTTCTTCTTCTACCATCACTTCCACTACCAAGAAGAAGCGTCTTGTCTTTCTTGGTTCTCCTCAGGTTTGTTTATCTGGCACATTGCTTTCCTGATTTAAACAAAAACATGAACTTTTATCAAAATCTTGTTCTTAATTGCATATTTATAGGTATCAGCTTCAGTACTTGATGCTTTATTCAATGCTTCTGCTGCCCCAGATTCACTTTTTGAGGTATGGTTACAGGAATTGCTTGTTCCACTAGTGCATAACATAAATTATTGAGCATTGGAATGAAATGGGTGCAAAATGTTGTGGAATAGATATAGAGGATTTATTAAGTTGACCTCAACTAGTTTAGGATTGAGTCTTAGTGGTGCTTGTGTTATAATTCCAACTGAGGTGTATTCTTTTTTCATCTGGGCATAGACCTAATTTGTTAGATGTTTGTATACAAATGTTTGCGATGCCTATGAACAATAATTTCTGGAAAGACTTGATTTTTAACTTTATTGTGTACTTAAGAGTTGAAAGCTGGATTTAATTACTCCACCTAATTGTTTTGTACACATTTTATTCTATGTGAACATAGGCTATCTTCATTATACCTCTCTTTTCTTTCTCTTTTTCCTTCAAGTAATTTATATTTGTACTAATGTGACATATAAACTTGTTCTTTTAAGTTTACTGACCAGTCTGTTTCTTTTTGGCTTATTATTAAAGTTTCCACAAACTTATCTTTCTTCTTTGAGTACAACCGAGTCATCTTATTTCCTCGGGAAGTATTAGACAAATTCATTTTTGGGCTGCGACTACCTTTTGCATTTCTCAATCAAACGACACTTTTATTATGCTGACTACAATGTTGCTTTTTAGGGCTGCATCTACTTATGATCAGCATAATATAAGTATCTTTTCAGTTTTGGATTGTACTTGAACATTGTGGATGGGGTGCGAAACTGAGCTACTTTAACGTTGGTTAGATCACAGCCATTGTTACACAACCACCTTCTGGAAGGGATAGAGGAAGAAAAGTAATGCCTTCACCAGTTGCACAGCATGCTCTTGACAGAGGCTTCCCTTCTGATTTGATTTTCACACCTGTAAAGGCTGGTGAGGTAACTACAGTTACTATTTATGTATTTGGCATTTATTTTTCGATATGTCACTGCTCCTCAGATGTCTTCCTGATGACAAATTGCCATGGTGCCTTTTAACTGTAATCATTTTGTATGTAGAAACTTAAGTTTTGGTTATAATTCTTTAGGACGCGAAATAAGATGCATTCTCTAGGGTTGCGAGGAAGGTGCTATGTTTCTTTTAATGACCAGTGATTTTTCCTAACAAGTTAGAAGACTATCTTTTAACAAGTTTTGGTTATAATTCTTTAGGACATGAAATCAAATACATTCTCTAGGGTAGTGAGAAAGGTAAAAAATTAGAAGGCTATGTTTCTTTTAATGACCAGTGATTTTTCCTAACAAGTTAGAAGACTATCTTTTAACAAGTTTTGGTTATAATTCTTTAGGACATGAAATCAAATACATTCTCTAGGGTAGTGAGAAAGGTAAAAAATTAGAAGGCTATGTTTCTTTTAATGACCAGTGATTTTTCCTAACAATTAAAAAATGATGCTTCAGTTATGAAATTGTGAAAACCAAGTTGCTTCCTTGGATGCATTTTTATGCTTTTGTGCCCGCTGAATGATGTCTGATCAATCTTCAGAAGTTGTAAAATTATAGTGAATGGGTTCCGTTATACATCTTTCTAACTGTGTTATTGTAATGCAGGAAGCATTTCTTTTCAACTTTAAATCCTTGGAGCCAGAGCTTTGTGTTACTGCTGCATACGGGAATATTTTACCCACAAAGTTTCTGAATATTCCATCAAAAGGTTAGGCAATAGACTGCTAATTATTTTGCAATTCTATTTTGTAGGTTCCTAATTCTTTATTAATGTGGCATTTTTCATATTTTCAAGAGGTGGAGTTTGGGACTTGTCAGAGTTAGAACCATTTTCACTTGATTAAGAGCTCTTAATTTCTTACTTTAGCTCATGATATACTTTAGGCCAGATTATTCTCGTATTTGGCATTCCCTTTGGTTTAAGAAAACCTTTCCTCAAGAATCCTCTACAAAAGTAAGTCATCGAAATTTGCTGGTGAAAAACCTGGAATTCTAATAATTAAATTCAGTGCATTTCTTTGGTGATTCATAATGGAGAATCTCCAACAGCCGCTGGGTGTCAGTACATTTTTACATTCTTAGCGGGGAAAGTTGATGATAGGGGTAGCTTCAGTAAATTGTACACTAAGAAAGGAAGGATGTCAATGTAATTTAATTACTAAAGCTTAGCCGTCTAGAGAGATTAACTGCATATTTTGGAGCTAAAACCAAGAGGATGGCAGCGCTAATTATAAGGTTTTCACCCTTATTATGCAACTGCTTTCAAAGATTTTTTTTCCTGCTTAAGCTCAATTATCTGAATGAGCTTTAGTCTTTTTGATCCAATCAAGCAGGAACGGTTAATATACACCCAAGTTTACTGCCTCTATACCGTGGTGCAGCTCCTGTACAAAGAGCATTGCAGGTTACATTCTCTTGAAAACTCATAGAAATTATATGAGTTACTTGTTCCATGGATATATGATTTTTGGAATTGTGTACATAATTTCAGGATGGTGTTAAAGAAACAGGGGTATCATTAGCTTACACAGTTCGTAAATTGGATGCTGGACCTGTTATTGCTTGTGAAAGAGTAACAATTGATGATCAAATAAAGGTCTTTATGATTTTCTTTCCAGAAATCTTGTTTTTGATTGGTTTTGTCATCATGGGTAGATGTTTGATTAAGTTCTGCAAGTCCATTGTGCTGGATGCAGCAAAATGCTGATTTCCAGTGCTTGCTATTACTGGAAAAAGATTCTTGTTATTATTCCATTTTTCAATTTTCGTCAAACGGATAAGGTTGGTGTATAATGGCACAGATACATGAAAATGTGTCAGTATACTCATTAGTTTTAACTCAACCACATTGTTGCTCCTCGACTTATTTGTACCCTGGGAGCTACATGTGTGTGGACTGTCCACTTCTGGGCAGCACCTTTATCTCTTGATGAAATTTCTGACTGATATTATAATATCTGTTTGCAGGCTCCAGATTTACTTGACTTACTATTTGATCTAGGTTTGTTACTCTTATTTTCTACTCCCTGCTCTTTACTAACTGCAAATCAGTGTTATAATGCTTATCTTCCTGGATGAAATGTGTATTCTTAGTTTAAAAGGCAACCTTTTTTTCTGTCTGTGATATTGAATGCATCATTTGGCCTTAGAATTGAAGAACAGAATGTACTTAGGTTTTATTTTGGTCACTGCAAGTTATTTGTGTAATAGTTAGAGAATCTTTGGCAGGGATTTAAGAGGTAGTATTCCAGTGTGATATTGTCAAGCTGTTATTTCGAAATTCGTCTGACCAAATTACGATAGGTGTTGTTTTCTGTGTTATGTGCAGATATTGGAATGTCGAATAGATTCCCTTTTTTCAATAGCTCATGGCTTTTTGTTCCATTTAGGTTCCAAACTTCTAATTCGTGAACTTCCGTCCATATTTGATGGGTCTGCAAATGGAATAGCAGAAGAGCAAGATGACTCTAAAGCTACCCTGGCTCCCAAGGTAAAAATCACCCCCCCGCAGTTTTTCCACCGTTTGGTGCATTTCTTCCCAGTTTCAAGTGAAAAATGTTAAATCAAATGGGGAAGGGGGTGCATAAAACATCGTGGCGTTTAGCACAAGTTTTCCTGCATCAGCAACATTATAAGGTCCTGAGAAGGTTAAGATATCAGCCATTTTTCTAGGATAATATGCCCCAGTATTATATACTGAGTTTGAGGGAAGGCTTAACCAGACTTGCATAACAAACATTTCAAGTTTTGTGGTTGGACATTTTATAGCCACGACAGATATGCCTGTTATCTACCTAGAAACCTCCCATAATTACTAGTACATTAAAGTTATTACTTAAAGGTGTTGGCTTCTATTTGCCTGTTATAGGTGATTTGGAGAGAAAGAAACTCAAGATGTTTTGAAGAGAAATACATATCAGTCCAGTGGATTAGCTGGAGGAGTGAGCTATGTCCTAGGTCCATTTTCACTGGAGGATTGAGCTCAAAATTGAAAAGTCTTGCATATCCTGTTTGTGAAACATAAGAAACTTAGGTTCACTTCCCCTCCATATTGCTGGCGTATTTGATTGTTTTTCAGCATATTTTCACATGACAAATCCTTGCTTTTTTTTTATTTTTTATTAGAGAATAGTTTGAGCTGAGGGTCTCTTGGAAACAGCCTCTCTACCTCCACGAGGTAGTGGCAAGGTCTGCGTACTACTTACCCTCCCCAGACCCCACCTAGTGGGATTTCACTGGGTTGTTGTTGTTGTTGTTGTTGTATTAGAGAATAGTTGAATGAAGGTTAAGCATATATTATCACAGGCAGACAGTGGATCCTATTTCACAAAACATGTTTCCACCATTGCTTGCATGTTTAGTGCTCCTGACAGTAAGCGCATCCCAGTTTGAAACTTCGTGCCATGCCTCACTAGCAATGTGTAGGTAGGGTTACATGAGAACTAAATCCATCTAAAAAGTGAAATATGTATCACGGGTGGAGTGACACCAATAAGGGGTCTCAAACTGTTGCACACTATAGTTCTTTTTGTACAATTTTTAAACAATTATTTTTTTCTAACACCATTCGATGCATTTATGCAGATTTTGTATTTCTTCTTGGCTAATCAAAATTCCAATAGACCGTACTCTCAAATTCTGGCAATAAGACTCTGATTTTCGCTTCTTGCAGATAACTCCTGAGGAGTCATGGCTATCCTTTGATGAGGATGCCCAAGTGCTTCATAACAAGGTATTCTTCTCAATTGTCTTTCAATCTGGGCTGAGTGATCATGACACAGTAGCTTTTAGGTTCGGGCATTTGCAGGATGGCCAGGAACACGAGCTAGACTTAAGGTTATTGACCCTAGCAATGGCGAGAGCAGTATTATAGAGCTTAAAATTATCACTACTCGGATTTATGGTGGTCTCAGAAGTCAAGATATAGAGGCCAATGATGTGCTTTTCACCAAAGGTTCACTGGCAATTCCTTGTGGTGGGGGCACGGCACTGGAGGTGAGAAGATTTTGTAACTTAAAATTCAAGAATATTTTGATTCAAGCTGCAAGGTCTATCAGCATTTTTAGGCCTAGATTCTATGGGTTGCTCTATTTTCATATCGTCCTAAATTTGTAAAATTACACGAGATCCACAATTGATGCCGGTTTTCTATTCATGTACAATGACCTTTAATATTCCATGCTGACTCACAATTGTACATGCATGTATCTAGAACCTCTATACACTTTAAATTTGCTGTTTCTTGGTTATCTGGTAAATGGAGGGTTGGGTATGATTTTGTTCATCTAAATTTACAGCTCTATTATGAATACGTTGGTTGTATGCATACACATTTATCTGAGTCCTTTCAAGTTTTCCTCATGTATTTGTCTTGAATCTTTTGTGAGATAGATAGATAAGGAGGGAGGGGGTTATTAGTTGTCTGCAGAGCATGGACAACTTCTTTTCTGTAGATAGATCTGCTTATATAGGCAGTTCTAATATTAGAGGTTGATATTCATGTTGATTGCATCTTCTTTTTCTTGGTATGTGTTAAAGAATGACAAAAGTCCCACATCGATGGTTAATGAGATGGGTGGACTCCTTATAAGGCTTGGGCAATCCTCCTCCCTTTGAGCTAGCTTTTGGAGTGTGAGTTAGGCCTAAGACCTAATTTAACAGTATGCTACACTGATTTTGAAATCTTTACAATGCTAGTTCTTTTTGGTATTTCAGGTTTTGGAAATTCAACTTCCTGGCAAGAGAGCTGTTAATGCAGCTTCATTTTGGAATGGTTTAAGAGGCCAAATGCTGAAAAAGTTGTGATCACTAAGCCAGTCAACCACACCAAAATGTAAGGCTTAATATTCTTGAAGTCCTTAATACTTTCTTGTATCTTAATAGATTTCGGAACGGCTGCCACATGTGCATTTCTCTTGATGACCAGCTCTTTTTTTCTTTTAATGGTTCCATTGAATGCCCGAAATGACAATAATCTTGTTATGCATCCCTAGTAAATAACTCGATTATCTCTGTTCTTTTTGAAAATGTTCCTTTTCCTTTTCTTGTTCCTTAGTTTTTGGTGATTGGTTAGTGGCACTTGGTTCAAGGGGGAAATTGTTGGGTGTGCGAACAAAGTGCTACATTGGAAATTAATAAGGAAAAAAAGTTACTTATGAAGTGTAGGGACATTGTGAAGACTTTTGGGAAAAACCATGCAGGTTTTGGCCCAAAATTTCCTCATATTAATAGTATCTATGGGCTGGCCTAGCCCAACACTCCTCCCCACCCCTTTTTCTTTTCCCTTATCATTGCCTTCTGCAAAGACCTATAATTAAGAAAAACGAGTCATCTACCTTTCTGCGATAACTAGGAACAACTTGTTTAGAGTAATGTTTTAAGGTTGCAGATTAGCATGTGGTAAATGGAAACTTATTAGAAAATGGAATTGTTTAAGTTATTTATGTGATTGTGTGCTAGTTTAATTCAGTTGAAGTATGTTGGCAAATGCATAAAAACCCAGAATGTTAGGATGAATTGATTTGGAATGGTGACAAATACTGCTTTTGAGATACCAAAAGCCACAAACTGGTGGTATATGGAATATATGCTCCTTTGTCTTTTTTACATGGTGTAAACCAAAGGACTTGGCAGTCAAAAGCATGTTAAAGCATTATCCATAGAGCATAATAGAAAAGTTGATGCTTTTGTTTTGATTGCAGCAGCCACTCGACAAGTTGTACCAAATGTCATTGTTCTGGAGAGTTCATTACATTATCTGATCATATGATGCAAAGCTAAATGACTCGATGGTTCTGATTCCTGTCGGGTTCTTTTCTGTTTTCGGGATTGTACTGACCTCTCTAGGAAGTGCTAAAAGAAGGCATTTGTTAGACAAGATATTCCAGCTTCAAGAAAATAACTGAATTTGCTTATATGAATTTGAACTGATATGTAACGCTCAATTTAGTGGGGAAAAAAAAAACAAATTTCCTTTGTCTTTTGTTTGGCTAAAATCCCCTTCTCTATTTGTTGACTTGAGAATATTCATGTTTCAGCTTTTTAGCTAGCTACTCAGGAGCGATCTTAAATAGACAGAGGAGATGATGAATTCATGTAGTAAAGTTTATGATGAGATTTAAGTGAAATTTGTGAAACAGTGAAGCTATTTTCTTCCAGTGGCTTCACCTATTCAGAAAAATGGTTGGCCTACGAATCTGATTTCGAGCCTGGTAGTGATTGCTTTAATATACTACAGTAAGATTTTACCTTGTTTTCATTTTATCAAATTTAGTGCACAACAGATAATTTTTTCCTGTGTCTGTTCATTTACAAGCAGTGATTATCGTGAAAAAAAAAAATGCATAAGTACCCCAAGTCTATGCCCAAAATCCCTGAAACACACCTAACCTTTACTAAGGTCCTATTATCTCTAAACTTATTTTATATATAATTTTCTATCCCTTTTTGGCTTATGTGGCACTATCTTGTGGGCCCAGCGCGTGTTGACAATTTTTTCAAGGATAGTGCCACGTAGACCGAAAAGGGGTAGAAAATTAATTAAAAATAAGTTCGGGGTAATAGGATCTTAGTAAAGGTTAGGTGTGTCTCAGGAAGTTTAAGCATAGGATGGGGTACTTATGCATTTTCTCAAAACTAATTGTAGAAATGGCTCCCACTAGCCATTTTTCGGCTTATCTTTGAAAAATAACTACTGTCGTGCAGTAATAAAGTTGCTGGATTTCTCTAGGCAGACTAGACACCTTATTCTTGCAGATAAGTTAGAACTTGAAAGATAATTCGAATACATGTATTCTCTTCGATTCTGTCTTTGTTTCTCACTTTGAACTCACTAATAAGGTTCCCATGGCCTACAGTTTGACCCCAAGACTAAAAGAAGGACTACATAAATATGCAATTATTGGACCACTTTGGAACTCATCATATCTTATATTGAAACGAAAGTGCTAAATGACCAGAAAATTTGGCCAGAAAATTAAAAAAATTATAATCGTTTTTTAATTTTAAAACAAACTGATCTTTTTTTCATTTTTTTAGTTAAAAGGGTAAAAAACATAGATAAAATATCATTCTGACCATATTTTCTGGCGAAAAAGATTTTTCCATATTTGAAAAGTATCATTATACTGACGGTTAAATAGTCTTTTTAGTATAATTTTTTGATAACTGTAAGTTATACTTAAATATATTTTTATTTTAACAACACTAAAAGTTGATGCACCATAATGATTTACGTTATGCCTTGAGACCTGGGATTCTTCTTTTTGATAAATAATTTGTGTTCAATTGTACTAACAAGTTTCATCTCTTTACTTGTGGGGATAAAAAAAATATTCTATCAACCTACTTTTCTTTCCTTTGTATTTTTTACAACCTTTTCCAACTCAAAGGTTTTAGGTTGCCCTACATAGAAGAAAGGTCTTAAAGAATCATGGAGCAAAATTCAAGAAAATGTTTCAACTCTCCATCCCAAGAAATTGAAATTATGTAGTAACTCTGTCTCAATTTGTTGATGCTTTTAATGTATACTAAAGTTTTTCACTGTTTTTCTAATAAGATTAAACATTAATTACTATGTTTCATACTCTTAGGTATGATTAAATAGTACGTACATACAAAATACAACAACAATATAATTTCAGAAGTAGGGTCTAGGATTACATAGGAGTCCAACTATGAATGCGGTTTCGAACAAAATATAATTTGGAGGAATGATTTTTTTATTTATTGAATGGAAAGATATACGAAACTGAAATAGTCCAAAATGAAATTAAATCTTATCTTTTATGCACGAATTTAGGATCAGGGAAACATTGGAAGCCAATAATTAGGGGCATTAATTGATAAAATAAGTAAAAAGGCAAAGCCACACCCACTGAACGAAAATGAAAGGAAGACATAAAAGTACTTTACAACAATTTTCCAATTGCTAACACATCACAATAAACAAATGAAGAATTACATAAAGGATCATCATTTCTGGGCACACTTGCATCTTTTATGTACAATTTCTTTAGCAAAAAGAAAATTAAACAATATAATGTACCACCGTTAACTTTTTTTTTTAATAGCCAACTTCAATTTATTTGAAATTGAACCTTAATTGTTGTTGTATAGAAAATAAAGTAATTCTGAATTTGAAGTGTAATAGGATAATATGAAAAATATTATTAAATTACACTGTGAATATATATAACTTAAACTGTTTTTTATAAACAAATTAGTTCTTGCTTTAGTTGTCCTTGTCCCATATCCACCTAACCAACTTGTTATAATATTCCCCCTCAACACAAGTCTCTCTCTTTATATATTTGTTCATTACTTGCTTTCTCCCAAAGATAAGTGAAAATTCGATCAATCGAGAGAATTTATAATATGGGTGTTCTTGATTATTTATCAATTTTTTGCACCGTTACAAGTAGAAGACGACGTACCAAAAGGAGACCATTACAGGTATCTTACTATTCATTTTATAACCATTTTTTGTGTGTGTGTTATTGATGAGTTGTTTTTTTTTTTAAAATGTTAGACAGTGGAGATAAAAGTGAAGATGGACTGTGATGGATGTGAAAGAAGAGTCAAGAACGCAGTTACACGAATGAAAGGTTCTTACATAAAATTCTTTGGTTATAGTAGTATATTTAATTAATGTGTACGTAGCTACGTTATTTATACGTAATTATTGTGATTTTCAGGTGTGAAAACAGTGGAAGTGATTAGAAAACAACACAGGGTGATAGTGAGTGGTTATGTTGATCCAGCGAGAGTGTTGAATAGAATAAAAAGCACTGGAAAAAGAGCAGAAATGTGGCCATATGTTCCATATAATTTGGTGTCTTATCCATACGTAGCTCAAGCATATGACAAAAAGGCACCTTCTGGTTTTGTTAAAAATGTGCCACAAGCACTAATTACACCTAATGCTACTGAAGAAAGGATTACTCATCTTTTTAGTGATGATAATCCCAATGCTTGTTCTATTATGTGATCCAACTTTCAAATTTCTTTCTTGGAGTTTAGGAATATTATTATATTATGTACTTGTCCATGTCATTGTAATTAACATCTGGCTAAGGTAGAACTAATAGCTTGAACGATAAGCTTTTTTTTTTGTGCTTTGCTTGAATTTGAAGAAGCAAATATCTATTATTGTATACCATCTTTTTGTTTCTAAATTTAGCTAAATAATAACAATAGCAACTTTATATCAGATGAACATTTTTCATTTTATACTGTTATTAAGAAATCATTAATAGGTTGATCAACTTTGTTATTTTGCCCTTTGTTCATATTAATTAGCTCTTGAATAAAGATTGTTTAAATTGTAGGGGTAAAATGGGAAAAATAATTAATTCTATCCCGATTTAGTAAGTGATCAAATAATATGAGACAAATACTTTTAGTAAGATGTCCATTTAATATGACACGGAGGTAGTAATACTTTTAAATTTATAAGCTTTTAAAGCGGCATTTTATTTAATGTAGAAGGTATTTGCGTGATTTCTTCATGTTTGAATGTATAGTATATATATATGTTCCTAAAATTAAGGAACTTCCAATTTAGTCTCTTGGAATTTAGCAGTCGTCAAAGGTTGTGTTGTGTCCAACGCTCATGAGCACAAGTAAATTTTACGCAATAAAGTAATCATATTTTTCCTTCTTTAAGTAGCTAGTAATTAAGTACTTAGATTTTTTTTCGAGTGAAGTTATCGCCATAAACAGATAGGTAGAATTAAGGAAAGATATATAATAAATTAAAATAAAGAGAGGTCGTGATTCTTAGGAGAAGAGTGTTTCCAGGTAAAATTGTTATATTCTCTTAAATATGCCGAATGCATATAAGCTAGAATCCTATTCTTTCCACTGATGATGGAATTTATCATTTATGTTGCTTTTAAGATTACAATAAGAGAAGAAGAAGAAGTAGGTTTTGATTACCAGCAGCCCTTTTCAAATTCGACACTGCCTTTTTCACTCTGCTTATAATTATTATATATTATCAGTAAATCATTGCTTTATTTTTAATTTGACAATAATCAATGCTTAAATTCACTTATTGCTTACAATTCTTTTTGTAGAACAAAAGCGTTACCTCGATATTGTTTCGTTTGTGATACCTTACTCACTAAATATTTCAATTATGATAGATACCCTAAACTATTTATCGTAACAAATAACAATTATGACGATTATTTTAACTGTGGTATATATCTTTTCCTTAAAGTAATTATACTAATTGTGGTGGTGAAAATATGATGATAAATTTATAGGCCTATTGAATGCCAAAGAAAAAATATTACTGTGTTAAAACTGTTCAAATTTCTAAGAGCCATTTACAATTAACCTTTCGAATGGGGTTATTCCTCCCCTAACTAGATGTTTCGGGTTCAAGCTCTGGGTATGGTAAAATCTTTTATAGATCGTGTCTCCTCAAATGGGCCTAAGCAACGCGAATTTGGAATAGTTGGACTCCAATGACGTTATTGAACACGGTTCAAATGAGAAATGAAAAGAGAAAAAAAAGGAAAAAACTTATCAAAATGGTAAACTCCTTTTGATGTATCCTGAATTTTTGGCTTTTACCATGACAAAAGTGATTAATACAATCACACTTATTAAGAATTTTACTGTGGATGTATAAAAAGTTAATTAGAACTGATCATGATTAAGATATGATTTATCTTATCCTAATAAATCCTGGTTAGTAGATTGTACCTGTTGCCACTATGTTGGAATATAATAAACAAGTACCAATATAATTATCTCTTATTAACTTTTCCTCTTTCAATCTGTAGTAGGACAGTTTAAAGTCGAGTCCAGAGCCTAAAGGGCAAAAAAAATTGTCAAAAATTCCAAAAGGGCACATCACTTTTTTTTCTAACCAAAAGGGCAAAATCGCTGCTAACGCAGCGATTTCGTCTAAAAAAAAATTTTCTTTTTTTTTATTAAAAATCGCTGTCACAGCAGCGATTTTGTAAAATAAATTTAAAAAAAATATTTTTTATTAAAAATCGCTGCCACAGCAGCGATTTTGTTAAATTTTTTTTATTATTATTATTAAAAATCGCTGCCATTGTAAAAATTCTTTTTTTTTTTTGCTGTGGCAGCGATTTTAAGTCAGAATTTTTTTTT